>NC_136000.1:13552603-13856353 GCF_048128805.1 Centroberyx gerrardi | reverse complement strand
GTTAGTAGGCTAAATTACATCCGCTAACTTGTAAGTAGCTACATATCCTATTAAGAGTAGCCTATTTGTTCATGTAATATTTGTTTTGACCGCTAATGAATAAATCATTTTATTAAAAGAAATATGGAATCTTCCTTAAAGTGTGTAGCCTGCTTTAGTCAATATACTCTTCCATCTTCACCTTATGTCTTTTTTTCCTCCTCTGAACAATTTATCTGCAAGATAACAGCCTACAACCAGCCAGGGTTTTGTTATTAGGCCTATTGAGGCTAGGCTATTTTAGTGCGGATAAAGAACAAAATCCCTGAAACAAATGAAATTGGATTTCAAAGTTAGGGCAATGTTAAACGTTGATATTAATAATAACGGATCAGATATACCCATATATACCCTAGCTGTGCTATTTCTGTAAAGTAGCCTACCTTCTGTATCCAGCTCTCTATTTGTGTTGCGACACCGCCATCTAGTGTCGGCTACGAGGAGGCGACAGCCAAATTGGTCCTCTAGCTGTCCCTTGAGGATGGCTATTGCGCCTGCGCATCCAGTGTAACAAGATGGCGGAGAGTGCGGAACTGAAGGTAAAGCGAACCCCAACAATATATTTGACAAATAAATGTTTCACACACAACAGTTTGAATTACGAATCATAGAAACACGGTTACTTGACGATAGTGAACTGAGAAGTGTTACTATAAAGCACATGGCAAGAAAACGGCAGTGAAGTGGAGACCAGACCAGACCAACTGTTAGCTAGCTGGCTAGCTCGCTAGCATTAGCTTTGTTATTGTTGCCAATGTTCCGTTAGTCAGTGTTTCGGCTGTGTTGCTCACCTGCAGATAAGGCCAGCTACTGCTTTAAGTAGGATGAACACCACGTTTGTGCAAACATTTCGAACCCTAGTTCAGCGCAATGTTAGCCAGCTGACTTTATTAATAGTTTGCTAGCCGCACCGCCATGTATGCTAAAAATGGGCTCTGTCTATTCCCTGGAAGTGAAACGCAGTTTAGCAACCGTTATTAGCTGACTAGACATAGTCCACGGAATGTAGTCTCTGCATATACAATCCGATTAATCATCTAATCCAAGACGATCAATATTGACATGTTTGGAATAATATGAACGATGTGTTGTGGTCTTGTTGCAGTCTGAATACAGCAGCATCCTGCAGTTTAGAGAGAAGTTAAGGCGGTGTTAGCTAGCTAATTCATTCAGTCTCGCTCTTCCCTTCTGTCATCTTAATGTTGGTTTTTAAACAAATGTTCATGAGTCCTTTCTAAATAATTTGCAGGTCCCACCGCTGTTATACGTTTGACAGAATATTTTATTTTTATCTCATAAACTGCTCTGTTGACGCTCCTTTACCATAGCACATCATATTAGCTGTATCACTGGTACACATTGCAGCTAGAGTATTTGAGGATGCAGTCCAGATTTATAGTCAGTTTTACAGTATCAAAGGCAATCAACATGTACAACATGTAGCCTACTAACTCTTTGTACATCAAAGAGTTAAGATGGTCCATAATGGCCATAATAGGCCACTATTGTCTTTGTGGCAAATGTCGCTGGTGCCATCAGAATATCTATTGTGTTACTGAAAAAATCACCTGTTGTAGTTCCATGTCTCTTTTCAAATCACTTAGCATAGATGGGCTTGACCAATAATCAAAGCAGGTAACCAAAAGAATAAGCGAATTGATTTCCTGGAAGCAGGTTTTGTTTTTTAATGCCAACATCAGAGTTCCTTTAGGCTAGTGTGTGCACAGTTTTGATGTGGTGAGTTTTTTGTTGTTGTTGTTGATTTCATGGTGCAAAACTGTACCAAGAACCGCACTTACTCATGGATAGGGACATGGGATTATTATATTTTCACTTGCAGTGTCTAGTGATACAGTGCTTACAATGGGCCACCCAACCAGTTGTGTGATTTCCAGTATTGAAAAAGTAGACTGAGTACCTAAAACATCAATGTGTGGTCTCTTCTTCTTATGTATCTAAATCACAAAGTCACTGTGCAATTGAGCTCTTGTTGTCAGAGTCTTGATTGTGATACTATTGCTGCAAGAAAGGGTAGCCAACAAAATAATGTTTGTCCTTCTGCTCCAAAACAAAAAATGTTAGTAAGTTTCATGGGTGGCACAGGAGTCTGTCACACCATTGTAGCCAAATTTGCAAGCCAGTAAATTATTTCTATGATAAATAAAATAAAATAAATATTTATGACCAAAACCATAAAGCTTGAAGTCAAAATGAGGGATGTCAAAAACCTGTTCCTTTACATCGGCTAAAGAAAATATGCTTTTCCAGGGTGCTGTGTAATAAGCCATTTTTCCCTTTTCATTTTTCATCAGCAAATGGTAATGAGCCTTCGAGTTTCGGAGCTCCAAGTGTTATTGGGGTATGCAGGACGGAATAAGCACGGGCGGAAACACGAACTTTTGACCAAAGCCCTCCACCTACTGAAGGCTGGTTGCAGTCCCGCAGTGCAAATGAAGATCAAAGAGCTCTACAGACGGCGCTTCCCCACCAAAATGGTGTCACCAGTGGACCTAGCCTTGCCCAGCGTCCATTCCGCCTCCAGCCTGCCCGCTGGCCTTGCCCAGCTGGGATTCGACAGCCACGGTTCCCCCTCGCCCCTGCTGCCCGTTTCTTTACTTGGACCTAAGCATGAGCTGAGTCTGCCTCACCTCCCCTCCGCCCTGCACCCTGTTCACCCCGATGTCAAGCTTCAGAGATTGCCGTTCTATGATATGCTGGATGAGCTCATCAAGCCGACCAGCCTGGGTGAGTCCACTTCCTGCTCAGCTGTCTGTTTAGCAGTAACACTTCATGTACCTGCCTACTGAGCATTGTAACTACAGACATCTGGACTGTGTCTTGTCAAAACCATGCATGGTCCTGGTCAACGCTAATGATTAAGCTTTGAAACAACATCATCACAGTACCTGACTAAGGTTATAGTTCACAGAGCAATCTGACTGGTGTAGAGCTAAAGCCTCTTCAAATACCTGTCCCTTAAAAGTTTGATATAGTGTATTGTTACAGATATAGTTTGATATACAGTAGGTCTAGCAGTAATATCTTTAAGTTTCTCTTGAAATTGCCAGCTTCTCTCAGTAATGCTCTCTCTATATTTTATTTTTCTTTGTGTCATTGCACATAGCCTCAGACAACAGTCAACGGTTCCAGGAAACGTGTTATGCCTTCGCATTAACACCACAACAAGTTCAGCAGATCAGCAGCTCCATGTAAGTGAGGAGGCTCTACTGTGCATGTTGCCCTGTCGAACAGATGGGAGGGAAAGGGCAATAATATTGTTAAAGTATTGTAAATAAGTAACTGTAACTTCTTAACTCATTACATGAATTGAAAAGCTGATGTGTTTTGTTTCTATCACATCATGTTAAATCTGATCCCTCTAAGTTGTTACTAAGTATCGTGTTACACTGCTCATGCACTCAAACAGAATATGACCAGCTTCACCTAACTTCTATTTTAATCCTATAGGGACATATCTGGGACCAAATGTGACTTTGCAGTTCAAGTCCAGTTAAGGTAAGTCCAACATATTTTTATGCTCAATAATGTTTTCTTTTTTATTTTAGTGAAGAGGTGCAGGAAAGAGTAGAAAGAGTAGTGGATCTGTATTTACACATTCAACTTGTCTCATGGTCTTGAAGAGGCTATAAATGTTCATATCGAAAGTCTTTTATTTCTGGTCATTTAATTTTTCCATTAGTCTAAAAAAAATATCACACAATTTCTGTAGGGTGTTACTTTCATAAGTCAAAACCTTCTGCTAAGATTCAAGAGAAGAGTCTTTGTTTTTTTACTTTGCCTACGGTCACCATCAGTGATGTTATCACAGAGCACCATAGGATTAAAATCAACATGGATCATTCTGACAGTTTTTTCATAAAAGAGTTTATTATTAAATTTGTGGGTGAAAAATAATATCAAAAATGACACTCTATTTTTAAGCTTCAAAGAAGGATCTTAATGGTTTGAGACTGGATTGACACTTGAGTGGAAGAACATAAGATACCAAGCATCTATTAACAATTCTTGGTTGCAGAATGATAAATTTACTGTATGGAAGAAAATGCCTGCTAACTAAGTGTCCAAAGTGTCCGAGTATTTTTGGTAGATATAGTATATCAGAGATGGTATTGGCTTTACTTGACACAACTGAAATGGTAACATAAGAAAGCAAACCAACGTTCTTGTGAGAGTGGCCATTTACTATGAGGAAAAAATTGCTTTTGACATCCGTGGCTCATTTGAATTTATCTCCCATGTAATTACTTTTCTTCTTTTCCAGATTTTGTTTATCAGAGACAAGCTGTCCCCAGGAGGATCATTTCCCCCCCAATCTGTGTGTGAAGGTGAATGGCAAGCCCTGCAATCTCCCGGTGAGTTTTGACAGTGCACCGTTAGTCTATCTGTCCTGTAATATTTGCAGTGTATTGCACCAGCAGTTACTGAGAATCAAAGGCACTGATGTATGATGTGTTTTTCCCTGCAGGGATATCTTCCTCCAACCAAAAATGGAGTTGAACCAAAAAGGCCGAGTCGCCCCATTAATATAACCTCTCTTGTTCGATTGTCCACCACGGTCCCCAACACAATTGTGGTGTCATGGACTTCAGAAATTGGGAGGGTAAAGAGATTCAGATTACAGTATTGACAAAGCCTTTTTGAAACAAGTGTCATAGCATGTCCAAACTGATGTTCCTGTGAAGCCTGAGGAGAATATTAGTCACTTGGACATGACCTTATTTACTCATTTTTATGTCTTTTGTCAGAGTTTTTCCATGGCTGTGTATTTGGTAAGACAGCAGTCCTCTACAGTGTTGTTGCAAAGACTACGGGCCAAAGGAATTAGAAATCCTGACCACTCCAGAGCGCTGAGTAAGTGGCCACTTGATTTTGTAAAAACATGGGGCTAGCATTGTCACTCTGCCCTAAACTGAGTAGGGAGTGGAAAAGAACAGCCCATCAATTTTTTCTTGTTCCACTGCAGTTTTCTTTTACCACTCATGCATACACACATTCACATTTTCCCCCACTGTATATACTCTGCTGTTTATTGTATATGGCATTGTGGATTCATCTCATTGTGTTTTTCTCTAAATCATGTTCCCTGTATACAATCCAAAGGATTATAGATGAAAATTTGCAGTTTGCTAATTCTGGGGGAGTTAATGTATTTATCCACCGGCCCTGTTAAATAAGTAAACACTCACTGCACACACTGAACAAAGACAAGTCTTGTATTTAATACTTCCTTTTTGCTTATATCCCTTCTCACAGTCAAAGAGAAGTTAACAGCTGATCCGGAGAGTGAGATCGCCACCACCAGTCTACGAGTCTCTCTTCTATGTCCTGTAAATACTCTACACTACTTAATTTAGAAGGAAGCTGATGTTATTCTAGCTACGGACATGTCATATATACTCAGTAGCCTGCAGAGTGTCTGTAACAGAAACAAAAATATGTGTGTGTTGTATTTTTTTTTAAGGTTGCAATCACAGACCCTAAGTTGTTATTCGGCCTTGTGACAGAACAAATTCAGCCCAAGGTCAATGCAAGTTAGGTTCTGGGAATCCACAACAGATAAATTATAGATGTAGACAGATATATAAATCAAAACAAAGTTCATGTCTGAACACCCAGCTGTTTTTGGTGGTGGGGCTTTAGCTTTCAGTCTACTTCAGAAGCACAGTCCATATATTGTAGAACACAGTTGCTCCTACAACATCCAATCAGTACAAAAATTTGAATGGTATTTCATGCAGTACTGTGGGGTTTATTTTGAGTGCCTCTTGTTTTTTTTCAGCTTGGGAAGATGAGGCTAACAATCCCTTGCCGAGCGTTGACGTGCTCACACCTTCAGTGCTTCGATGCTACGCTTTACATCCAAATGAATGAGAAGAAGCCAACCTGGGTGTGTCCAGTGTGTGACAAGAAGGCGCCTTACGAGCACCTCATTATTGACGGGTGAGGAAAACACTGTTCCAGCTAATTCTGGGCAATATAGAAAGTTCTCCAATATATAGATGTTGTTTCATGAACAATATGAGAAATTCAGTGTGGTGATATTGAAAATATTCTTATTTTCAATGTATCTTTCTCCAGTTTAAGGGAACATAATTCGGCAAATGTTTCTCCCCAAAATCTCAATTTATTCCCCTTTAACTTTGACCCTGCCCACTTGTGGCTTGTGTGTGTGTGTGTGTGTGTGTGTGTGTGTGTGTGTGTGTGTGTGTGTGTGTGTGTGTGTGTGTGTGTGTGTGTGTGAAAATGGAGAAAGATGGGGGGAAAAAGAAGAGTTCAAATGATTTTAGATGCCAGCAAGGATTTAGTCCCCAAGAAATGTTATGCTGCCTCTGTTGTATGGAGATGGTTTGGTTTCAGAATGTCACAACAAACAAAATGCTGTTATTTGCAAAGTTTGCCAGAGACAAGTGGCGATACTACAAACCTCTTGCACCATTCCAAGCAAAAGTGTGTTGCTGTATTTAGGAGTGTACCAAACTCCATGGGGTAGCACACCCTTTTCCCATGCAAAAGCAACACCCTGCAAAACAAATCACTCTGGTAGCTTTGGCCTTTCTTTGCATACCATGTGAAAGGAGAAGTAGTACGTGGGAAGACATAGACATGCATTTTTTTAACATGACTTTCAACACTTTAAAGTGTCATGTTTATGTTAAAGAAAAACTCTTTTGCAAGTACCTCCTTAAGCAGTGTGCTGACCAGATACTATGGCTAATAATCAGTCAATATATTGGCTATAGCTTTATAATCTAATTTAATCTTTAATTTATATTTGTTGTTCAGTCAATTATTGACTCTTTGTATTAATTTGAGATTATTTGTATTTTGTATGTCTTATTCTGAAGTCTGATTTCAGTAAATGAAGACGGATATAAAAATGAGGAACATTGCTGGAAAGTGTAATTAAGGAAGAGAAAATGTGACCATAATGACACATTGTATATCAATGTTTGGTCCATAAATATCATGATATAATTTTTAAGTCATATTGCCTAGCTCTATCTTTAGCAGATATGAAATGGCTTTTCAGGTATATGATATAAATGATCAATAAAGCACTTGTAGTTGTGATTTGCCATATTGCTTATTTGCCAAGTTTAGTTGCAATATCTTGCTGTCTTCACAGGTTGTTCATGGAAATCTTGAATAGCTGTTCTGACTGTGATGAAATCCAGTTCAAAGAAGATGGAAACTGGTCCCCCATGAGGTCAAAGAAAGAGGTGCAGGAGGTGTCTGCTTCGTACAATGGCGTAGACTCTGGTACGTATCTAGCAGATCTCTCAAATCTGATTCTAGTTTTTTGTGATCAACGAACACAGGGTGAGTTAACTCTTTCTTTGTAGATTCGTGTCGGACAGAAATGCCAGAGCAGAAGCACAGCTCATCTAATGACAACAGCAGGAAAGTGGATGTGATTGACCTGACACTGGAAAGCTCCTCAGAGGATGAGCTAGATGATGAGCCCCCTCCTAAGAGGGCCTGTCCCTCACTGTCACCCGTCTCTCCACCTCCAAGCAAGGGGTAAGTCTGCGAACCACAGATCAAGAAATTAGATCATAATACATTTTGTTTCTTGGGATCTATGTGTTTTTTTTATGCTTAATTTTATCCCCTCACTCTGTCTGTTACTATACTGATGTGGCATTCTCTCTACTCAGAGTATTGAACCTGCACAGCCAGGCTTCACCTGTGACCAGAGCTCCCAGCATGCCTCCTGTGGAGACAAGCTACATTCCCCCTCCTCCACCTCTTATCCAGGACTACCGCCACTATTACCACACACCTAGTGACCTGCCAGGTAGGGCCGTCGCTTGCCTTAAACGCAGATGTTTGTTGCATGTTAATTAACATGTAAATATGGCTAGTATATACACAGAATAAAGGGAACTCTTTTTGACAAGTAAATGGGCTGAACCGTCTTCATTTTCTTACAGATCTAAATTTCTTCTCCTTCCTCCAAGGCGACAATCAGGTACATTTACTCACAGACATTTGAGCTTCAATGCAGTGCCAGTGGGCAGCATCATACTGCAGCCTGTTCATTTCCCACTGTTGTGTAATCTTCACTCTTTCTGTCCTGTCAGCATTACAACATGGTGATGGCCGCCGCAGCAGCAGCGTCTGCCTCGGCCTCAGAGGACCACGACCTGCTCCTCAACCGTTTCCTGCCCTACGGCTCCTCTCAGATGTTCCTGGAGCAGCCGGGCACCCCTGGGAGCAGCACGCTGGCGGCCACCAACGGGGGCAGCAACAGTGGCAGCACCAGTAGCTTGGTGTCTTCCAGCAGTCTGCGGGACCGCGACAAGGACAGAGAGCGGGACAGAGACAGGGACAGCCACTCCATCTCAGGGTTGTCGAGGTCCTCGGCGGAAGCGGCGGCGGCGGCGGCCATTTATGGCTCCATATCTGACGTTATCTCTCTTGACTAGATCCACACAGAACTGAACAGAAACAACTCAAGGGAGAACTCGAGAACAGGAGCTCTTTGTAAATAAAGAAGAGGAAGATGAAAGAATACAGTGCTATGTACAGAGAGGAAAATCTATTTTCAATTTTACTTATCATATGTATATAAACTTAGGACGCTTCTTGTCCAGTGAGTTACTTCAGTTGATATTTTTCTGTGAATACTGAAGACTTTTTCACACCTCTTCATGTGGTCCTTTGATTATATTGTACCTTTTGTACTTGGTTTTTACGGTTTTGTTTCGATATTCCATGTCAGTGGCATTATCTCTATATAATGTTAAGTGCACAGAACCCTATGAGGTGACACCTTATGGAACATGATGTTTAGAATATAAAGAAAATGGGCATTGCTATAGATGTGCAAGTGGCAAGTCATGGCAAAACATGAGAATGTGTAACTTTCTTTATTTTCTAAATGGCATAATTTCTGTCAAAAATGTTTTGACAGCAGAAAGATCTGGCCATTGTTTTTGCCATCACTAGGTTTTTCTTTCAGACATTCATGCTGTGGTCATTTTACTATTTTTAAGGAATTATTTATGATGTAAGTTATGTTGGATGTATGCTGTTTAAAAAGCATTCCCTATGCCCCTAGGAGCTGTTGCCACTAGAAATGCAAAAGCAAATGCTAGATCCTTCTGTTGTCATAACTGCACTTTTTTCCAGCTGAATTCACCCGTGCTTCTTTCAGTCAAGTCAGATATCAAGGCTGTTCATAGTTCATAGTCTACTTAATATACGTATGAATTGGAAATTAGTCAGTATTGTAGGACCAGGCATTTTCAATGTGGGAATGAATGGCATTGGTCTAGCAAGCAGCCTTCTGTCATCAAATTACCTATTTGGACCATTATGCAAATTATGTAATTTATTTTTCTCAAATACAGTTGTCTTATATTGTGTGTTACACTTTAGGAGACTGCAGTGAGAAGGTGGGGAACCTCGGACATCTGCTCCAAACAAGGCTAGTTTCTGGTCAACTCACAGTAATTCTTTATTTGAAAGGCGTAAGGTTTGTTCTGAGTGCAGGTTGATAAATGATATTACATGATAATGTTTGAGTTCAGCACTTGCTTTTTACATAAAGGCTGTTTTGACCAGTGAAGGGTTCACAGTTCTAGTAAACACTTAAGGCATAGTTTTCAGCTTTGCATGCCTGCTGTTGCAGTCTCTGCGAATCACCTGAAAGCTGACTTGTTTGACTTCGTTATGCTTCTCCTGCGTGAGGCCATAGGAGGCATAGCCTACTTTGTTCAGTGTCTTTGCAACAGCCTAAAGAAAACCTATAAGATAACTGTGATAGCTTAGTTCTTTAGTATATCACAATGCATTCTGGCCCAAGAGTTAAAACGATTGAAGTTATTTTGGCCCGACCCCCCTTTTTTTTTTCTTGACTTGTGCTTACAATTAGGATTATTTATTATCATATATATTTTCTGCATTTGTTTGATTCGTGGATATACATTGCTGTCATTGTATGTGATATTTCTTTTGTAATTATATAATTAATGCTATTTAAAGATGTCATTGTTGCTTGACATGCATTGTAACATTTTCTGTTCTGTTTTCTGTTTACTATCAAATGATGTCAATAACACAATAGAGGCTTTGATCATTTTGACCCGCTACAAGGTCTACTGTGCTGTTTGATATTTGTATGAATTAAACAGATATAAGAAAGTGTATCTTTGTAGTTGTTCTAAGAATAGTCCTGAATCAGCTACCAATGTGTTTTTCTTTTACAGTATGTTGTAAGATATGTTTTTGTTTTACAAAAGAAAATCCTGAACTTCATCCCACCTTTTAAACAAGGAAATGTTTGATGTTGATTTCTAGCACAATGAATGAATGAATTGTGGTGACTGCAAATAATGCAATATCTCATACTTTGCATATTTTATTAATTAACATCATTGGGCTGTACTCGTCTCCAAGCCACAGGTCTCAAATAGCTTTTGGCCGCCAGATACTCTTGTGGCTAAACAGGTGTGGGATGCTGACTTTGAGGATTGATGAAGGATCTCTGTGTCCTTAACTGCAGGCCAGACGGGGACCTTGAGGCCGACATATTGCCATCTGGTAAGTTCCCCTAAACAGTGATTTGGGCCAAGGCTCCTTGCGGTTTAAAGAACAATCAACTGTGTTTTAGCTAAGCCTCAGGGAAACTGGTTAGGTTACACTAGTAAGGTCCATAGAGGGCAGAATACTGATCAGAGTGAAAATCTCGAGTCCCTTTGCTGCTGGCCTGTTACTGCTTTCTCCACTGGGCCATAACAGCTAACCATCAGGAAGGTCGGCCCAGTTGCTGTTAAAGATGGAGCGCTTCAGGAGAGTGATGAGCTTGTCATGGACCTTCCAGATGTGGCCAGATGGTCAATGAAGGCAGAGAAGACTTTTGTAAGTTCCTGCACACCATTCCTGCCTCCTGAAAGGAAACACTACCAGTCTATCTTAGTATGTACCAAAAATAGGTCAAATAAAACAAATGAGCATTTGGTTTCATCTGGTTGGGAGTGCTAAATTGGCAGTGTTTGTCACACAGGGCTATAGAATGAGCAACAGAAAGCTTAAAAAATCAAAGGCAACTTTTTGAATATCAATTGAAAGTATTGCAATGTGACTGACACAATAACTCCCACCCATCTGGTACTTAAGGCAGTTTACAACATCACCCAAGAATCATGTAGAATCACTGTCTGAGCCAGGTCTGGTCTATATCAGGAGTCTTGTGAGCTTCAGCTTTTGCATGAATATGCTGAAACCTGGTTTGGTCATAGAAACCATCATACCTTTGGCATCTCCAATTGTCTTTATCTCCAAAAAGAATGGGGAAGATGAATGTGCTCATCCTCCCTAAAACCACCAGGTCCAAGGTTTTCCTGACAAATTGGGCTACTTAGAAATCACACTGGGAACTTAAACTGTAGAAAGTGAAGGACTGGTGTAGTAAAAACAAACAATGGAGTCAAAAATATCTTCAGCTCCTTGTTCCCCCACACAGTGTCCCCTCACAAGGTCTGATGATCACATTTAGAATTTTAAAAGTAACATGAAGGAGCTAACAGAGTTCCAAAGAGGCCAAATAGTTGGTTCCCAAATTGTAAGTGCATTGGTCAGAAAAACTGCAGAAATATTTGATGTGGAAAGAAACCTTGCTGTTTTATTTTGTCTCCATCTTTTGGTGCTAAGCGGTCTTTGCTGTGGTGGTTTTTCACTGCACTTGATTGCCAAGTGACCCAGAGATCATTTGGCTATCAAACGGTGTGGCCAGTGCTGTGACGTCTTTTTCCCTGGATTTTCTGTTGATAAAGTTTGAGCTTCTGTAGGTGCCGCTCTTTTCTTTGTTTGTTCAGCCATGGTGACTATCGTGTCAACTTAGTTCAAACCGCTGTTGCTGCTGCCAGAAACTTCAAACGCATCACTTCCTCTGCAACACAGGATTTTTCCTGGGAAAGTCCTACACGACATTGTGGGTTTAGAACAGCAAATATAAAAGATTTTATGAAATGGATATGGGTTGAATTGCTATTGTGTTATATCAATTGGTGATAAGAGTTGAAAAACCTTTAAAATGATTGTCACTTTAATAGGATAGTTGCAAAACACCACAAAACTATGGCCTCAAAAAATTAGCACTAAGTTAAATCAACACCTCTGTGACAGTCTGAATAAAACTGTTCATTGTGCGCTTCACAAAGCTGGTATTCATGGTAGGGCTGCCATTTGCAAACCCCTTATATCTGAGGACAATGCACAAAGACGCATAACTTGGTGTAAGAAGCACAAAACCTGGAGCCCTGAGCAATGGAAAAAAAGTAATACGGTCTGATGAGTTGTCTTTCACCCTTTTTCCTACATCCGGAGGGGTTTACATTTGGAGGAAGCCAAAGGATGCCTTCAACACACGATGTCTGTTGTCAATTGTGAAACATTGTGTTGGATCTGTAATGTATGGGCAGTGCTGTGGGAGTCATTAGGTCTGATGGTTGCTCTGCATGGTCGTGCCAAGGAATATGAGGTTATTTTCCAGGACCAGGGGCACCTTGTGGTGCAAACACTTGAAAGTCCCACATGAAAGATGATAACGCCCCCATACACTCCCCAAGCCGCCCCAATCACCAGATGTAAACATTGCTGAACTCTTGTGGGACGTTCTGCAGTGCAGTGTGAAGCACATTTCCACCTCCTTCATCCTGATTGTAGGAAAGGTAGGGCTTCCCTAAATCATACCAGCGTTTAAACATTTCATCAGAAAACGTAGACTGAAACTTAGCACTTTTACACAGAATGGTAAAGAGGTCCAAGAAAACAGTTATTTTTTCACGTCACACAAATTAATAGGGTAACATTGTAACTAATTTTAAACCCTTTACTTTAGAACCAACCATAGAAAAAAGAACCAACAGCATCCTCCTTGGTCGCACTACTAATACGTCAGCGGTGGACGTGACGTTAAAGTGCGGCGCCGTTTCTGACTGGAATGGGAGCTGGCGATGCCTGCATTTGATTTTTCAGATATTTTGCTCGTTTAATCTGTGAATGGCGCCGAAACAGGACCCTAAACCTAAATTTCAAGAAGGTAACGAACTGTCTATTTAACTTCTGATATATCTCTGGCGAAGGCCAACGCAAGAACCATTGGCAAGTCATTCAGGTTAGCTAGCTGAATCAATGCAAACACCCTCCCGCCGTTCAATAGCTAACGTTAGCTTTCAGCGTAGTTGCTCTGAATAAAAACAGGTGTAATTTCATTCGTTTCATTTTCAGTTTGATTCTATCATTAACACAGTGTAACAGTGCCATACCCACAAAGTAAATGCTTTGAATTTGATTACTGTTGTTGCAGCAACTGAAAACGTTAGCTAGCTTGTGCTGAAGTTAATTCATTCACACAACGTTAGCTCCTTACTGATCACCTATCTGTGCTAGTTTATAGTTAGCTTATGATCTCAGGGTCCCAGCCAGCCTGCTGTGTGGCCAGATCTTTGCCTAATGTTGTTATATCAGGTTTGTTTCTTATGTTTTGCAAGTAGTGGGCAGTGGCCTGTGTGTTTAAGCGAGCTTCCTTTGCCAAGCCATTCATAAATCTGAGTTTAATTGCTGTACTTGAACGTCCGAGAGAGATTAATGATCGTTTCTAATATACGCTATATTCGTGAATTTAATAAAAGGTGTTATATAAGTGTAAATTGTTTTTATGGCTTATTCAATTTATGTATTGGGAAACCTAGGCGAGAGCTTTCATCTTATCTATGTGCAAGTAGACTGCTCTCATGCTGACCTTTTAATTGACTGACACTCTGTTCAGGTGAAAGAGTGCTGTGTTTTCATGGGCCATTACTCTACGAAGCTAAGGTAGGCCACTAGGCTGTCTAGTTAGTGTCTGTCTCTCCTGATCATGTGGTCCTCATCTATAAATGTGTTTTAACAATTGATCATATCTCTCTTTTTCAGTGTGTTAAAATAAACATCAAGGACAAGCAAATCAAATACTTCATTCATTATAGTGGGTGGAATAAGAAGTAAGTTTTTGGTTACAAAAATATATCATATGTCTTAGATTTGTGCAGTAAAGATTACACAAGTGCTTGACTCATGTCTTGATGTTTTATATTTTCCAGTTGGGACGAATGGGTTCCTGAAAGCCGAGTGCTTAAGTATGTGGACAGTAATCTGCAGAAACAGAAAGAGCTTCAGAGGGCTAATCAGTGAGTCACTTCTCTCTTTCGTTGACGTTAGGTTTTTGCTTTGAAGGTAAAGAAACCAGACATGAAAAAGCACAAGTACATGCTTGTCCAACAGTCACAGCACAGTCACACACCTAGAAATTAAAATCTTTCTAAATATGAATGTTTTTCATGACTTGCAAATGTGGTTTAATGTGAGAATGTATAACTATGTAAAAACAGTCTTCATTACACAGTATACATAAGTCAATCTTAATAACAGATTCTTGATATTGGAAATAAAAAGATACACCCATGAGCTTGGCCAATACTATTTTATGTATGGATTCTGATGGGTGAACTTTCAGTCACTTATTAACTAGCATTGACCTGACATCACATACTGCAGGAAACATTGTCAACTTTAGCCCTCAAGCCTCTAAAAGCCAGGAAATCCCTGAAAACAGACTGTATTTTATATGAATAATGAATGCATTCTTAAATTATTACCCAAGTTATTAAACGTATTTTCTTCTGCCGACTTTTGTTCAGAGACCATTATGTAGAAGGAAGGATGAGGGGTGTTGCACCAAATAAGAAGATACCTGCTGCATCGCAGAAAAATGATGTGTGAGTGCAAGTTGTTTTCCTGTACATTCCCTTTTCCAAGACCTTTGTGGTATACCTGTCATTATCTGTGATGTCTTATGCCAAATTTCTTTACATCCCTAATATCTTTGCTTTTGTTTTCTGCAATTTAAATGACTCCAAATTATTTTTTTGTCTTCTAGGAAAACCAAAAAGAACAAACAGAAAAGTAAGTATGATTTGAATGCTGTGTATTTGCATATTTGACACTGTTTGCATGAAGTTATAGGTTCTACTATGTCAGTGTAATCTGTCAACACAAAACCTTGATACTCTAAATGTTAAATGCATGTTGGAAAACTTTTTCTGCACTTCTGTAATTCAAAGTTCCTCGCACATTCAGCAGGTTTGTGCACAAGTGCAATCCAATTATTATTAGGAACTGCAATTCATTATAATCAGGAATCATCAAAAGTAACAAAGCCACAGTCGTGACGAGTTCTGCCACAGTAATCTTGATGTCTTTTGTTCCTCTCTGTCCGTCCAGCTCCAGGAGCGGGAGAGGGGACTAGTTCAGGGGGAGACCCAGCCCACCCTCCACGCAAGAAGAGGGCGCGTGTCGACCCAACTGTTGAAAGCGTAAGTTTCTAAATCCACTTCAGTATTTTTACACATGATTTTTTTTGGTATGTGGTTCTTTGATTTGCCAGTTAAGGTCAAATAATATTGAGCCGCACTGGAAGTAATTGAGTAAGCAGCTCAATACTGTGTAGTTATAGGTTGGGTTGAGGTTAATGTTGGTTCTAGATTGAAAAAACTGTCATGAACTGGGTGGAACTGGCCTTCAGTTTTGATTGGATGAGTCCCACTCGAAGCCGTTGTAAAATTAATAAACACGCACCTGTGACCACATAACTTATTTTAGATTCAGCATTCATATCGGCACATAAAATGGACGATTTCTAAGTATTGGAATGAAATGTAGGCCTGATTGTTATTGATCGTTAGATTGTAGAGTTGCAGTAATTACCTGTTGCTAAGCAACCACTTTCTCGAGCTACCGTTCAAGGGCTATAGTTCATGGTGGAAGAATAACACATTCAAAAATAAAGGATTTTTTTACATTTGTTTTTTTAAACATTTGCTTGTGTCTTACCATTGCTTCAGTCGTTCTTACAATAACTCTTACTGTTCAAACGTTACTGTAAAGGACGGCCTCTCATCGTTTATTCCTGTGTGTTCAGGAGGAGACCTTCATAAACCGAGTGGAGGTTAAAGTAAAAATCCCAGAAGAGTTGAAACCATGGCTTGTGGATGACTGGGACCTAATTACACGGCAAAAGCAGGTTAGTGACCAGAGAGTTTGTATAGTCATTTCACAGCATTGTGTTTTTTTGCTGTATAATATCAGTAATACCGTTACATGCTTTTACACTATGAAGTTTCTAATGTTTTTTTCTGTTTGCTTGTTATTTTATTTATATATTTGAATCTTCAGCTTTTCCACCTGCCTGCCAAAAAGAACGTTGATGCAGTCCTTGAAGATTATGCAAGCTACAAAAAATCAAGAGGAAACTCTGACAGCAAGTAAAATACACATGAATACATTTTGTTGTAAAAGAACAAATTCTCCCCTTGTAAGAGTTACTTGTCATTCTCCCCTAGATATGTTTTTCCATACTTACTAGCCTGTTGTAGATCATACAGGCCACACATTAACACTATTTTGCAATATCCTCTGTCTATTTGCTGTCATGCGTCCTGTAAATGAGGTCTGTTTCATCCGTGATCTAGCACTGTCTGTCATGGAGACTTCATTGTTTGTCTCCTCTCCAGGGAATTTGCTGTGAATGAGGTGGTTGCTGGCATCCGGGAATATTTCAATGTCATGCTGGGGACACAACTTCTCTACAAATTTGAGAGGCCGCAGTATGCAGATATCCTGGCCAACCACCCAGATACGTCTATGTCTCAGATCTATGGGGCTCCTCACCTACTCAGACTCTTCGGTACAAACACCTACACAATAAAAAAAAGTGTTCATATTTTTGTCTGAGACCCATGTGAAGTATATTCTCTATGATATAATTAGCAAAATGAGGTATCTATAAATGAAACCATGTGCAGAAATTCAGTGTAAAAAGATTCTGGTTTCATATCTTGGCATCTTTTTTGATAGTGTCCCTATCACACATTGCAGCACATAGGTTTTAGAAGAAGACATGCACCCCATATGTAATCGTCTTTATCTTAGGGAAAAGAAAATCAGGATATTTGTGCCCAAGCTTTTTGGAAACTTTTCACAGAAACTGCCACATTTTAGACTGGCAGTGTAAAGCATTGCATTTGCAAATAATTGCCTTTTTCGACAGGCAATATGTTTCTAAACTCATGTTTTGATTGCCCAGACGAAAAACCCTCAAAATTCTTGGATAATATTTTGAAATTCATTCTGGCTTCAATGAGTAAAATTTGACAGTTACAATGTTTTAAAAATGTAAAACTGAAAATTGATGAACTCATCTTTTTAGAATTGAAGCGCTCATAACACTTTCCTAACCCCCTATGGTTGTCTTGTACCTGCATGAATTGGTGGAAATGAAAGATAAGAATGTTACCTATTCAGAAATAACAGATATATCCACATTTACGCTTTGTTCCCAGAGTTATGGATGAAGTCAGTTTAAGCCATGGCAACTAGAACTGCACACAGACATTAGAAGTCAATCCAGGGAACATATTTAAAGAGTGCGGTGCTAGTCTAATCTGCGGTTGATCTTTGGTAAGAGGTAATGTAATGTTTTTATATTCCCCTTATCTTTGGTTTTGCCAGTGAGAATTGGAGCCATGCTGGCTTACACTCCCCTGGATGAGAAGAGCCTTGCACTGCTGCTCAGCTATCTACAAGACTTCCTCAAGTGAGTACTCGAGGCTTCACAAAGCTGTGTCAATAAGGCTGCTCTTGATTCATAATTTCAACAGTGTGAAATTCATTATTTTTGCTCCGTTCCAGGTACCTTGTAAAGAACTCTGCATCACTTTTCAATGCAAGTGACTACGAAGTCGCCCCTCCAGAGTACCACCGCAAGGCAGTTTAAGGTTTATTTTATTAGGAATTGAGGCATTGTCCGTTGAAGTTTGGAGATGATGTTCTTACCCATTGAAAGGATGTGATTTCACAAAAAGCCTTTGGAGAACAGATTGTGGGAGGTCTCTGACGATTACTGAGGAGCGTTTATAAGAATCAGTCCAAGATGTCACACTAATCCCTGGACAAAATCATTTACTTTCATGTGGAAAGCTGCTGAGAACGCTGTTCCTGTATTGGTATGTTCTTGAGTACCACTTTTTAGTTTCTATGATACTTGTTTTGTCTGGTGTTTACCAAGATCTTTTGAAAAGGAATTTCATCATGTTTTTTTTTTTTCCTTTTTGGTTCAAATGCTGGCTAAATTTGTCTTGTTGGCTGTTGTCATTTTCTAATAAAAGTTTTTCATTCTCTATTTGTCAGTCCATCTCTGTTTTGAAGCTGATTCAACTCATTTTGTTACTGACAGACTAGATATATTGCTCAAATGACATGAGGCTGTTCTAACTTAAGTATATTGGAGTTCCCCTTGGTTTAATACTCATGGAAAATGCGCTTTGAGTGGATTTATGCATGAGTTGGGAAGCTGGTTCTCAACAACATTGAAAGACATGCTGGTTAGCTTAAATCCTAGCTACAGGCACTAGGTAGTAATGAATGATGGTACGGGTATGAACACTGAAAGCTTGTTGAGCTTTACATTTTGTCTGAAAAGCCAGACATTTCAGAGAGGAGCCATGTTTGGTTAGTATTTTGAGAAACTATAAAGTTTATTAAGAGTAGGTGGTTTATACAGTTGCACTTCTGTTATTCAAACACAACTCTTGAGCTATTGCTTACACATGTGGACATGTGGTCTTAATTTAAACACTTTTAAAAGGAATGTGGGCTTTGTGCAGTAGTTCTACCTCAAAGCCTTTATTAATGCAGCTAGTAAAAATTATATTTTAAAGCAAAGTGGTGGATGTGGCCAAGCTCTGGGATAACATTGACACCTGTGAGCTTTTTCCTCTTAGACTTCTATTGGCTGGGACGAGTTTCTCTGTTTTCCTCCTCTCTCGGTTTGAGCGGGATAGATTCACCAAAGTAAAGTCTCCTGGCACTAATGGTGGAATGTCACATCGCAGTGATGGAAATCATGTGGTGCACCGAGGGTATTTTGTAGAGGAAAGAAACTTAATATGCTATTGAAACTTGGCCAAAACCCCTTCCTCCTCTCACCTCTCTGCACTTAAATTTGTTCAGTCGAATACTCCCAGCCTTTCTTCTTTTCCATTATTGTGACTTTCTTGACATGAAAAGGAGAGGCTAAATATTACTTTCAGACTCAGTGATTTGTGGTTTCATCAGTGTCAACTGTTCTCAGTAGTTATGGCAAGTACAATTCAGTGTGTTTCAAGAAGAATTTCCTTTAATCCCATTTCCCTAGCCGTAACCAAGACCATATGCCTGTTCACTGGCTTGCCTCAGATTACTGCGAGTGTGTTTTAAGATCACAGCACTGTGATGGCATTTAACAGCCCACCAGAAAGATTGACACGCAACAGCCATAAGTCTTCTCTGGAGATTCGTTCAGGGAGATACCTCAGTGCCTGTGTCTTTCTTGGCCCCATTCACTGCTGTGATTAACACTTTACACACAGCATAAGTGGCTGGGTCACCGAGAGGGCTTCCTCTGGTCTGTTTTCCAGTGGGAAGGCTTTCATGTGACCTTGGTGACACAGAGCCTTAGTGCTGTCGTTAGGCTATTGCTGAGAGACACATATGCATGACACAACCATGGATAATGAGGGTGGTTCAGGTCGGAGTGATTGCTTCAGCAGGTTTTCTCCCCTCTCTGTTCTGATCTGGGAATCTAAAGACACACTTGAGACAGATCTGGAGTAGCCGGTTGGAAAAGGGATCAGAAATGCCCTCACTGTCCTGAGTTCATTGTTATTTGGGGATAATCACTGCCAGACTTTAACAGAATATTCAGGCAATGTTCTCTAGCATCTCTATGCGTTCAGATAAATGCATGCTTCTCTTTCCCAAGTGACCCAAGAGACTGTGGCAAGGAATTTCTATTTTATGTATAACAGTAAATAAGCTAATATGTAATGTTTGATTTGATGCAGTGTGGTGTGATAGCCACCAGATGGCAGCATTGCACATATCAACCATAGACCAACATAGTCTTGCATCACTACAAAAAAATTCAATACTGTGGTTTGCAGTGTACAATGGTGTTTCTTTGAGGTACTGTGGATGACTGATTTTTCAGGATTGCCACTGACACTACAGGCTCCTATGACTTTTCAGAGTTCATTTTTTTTTCACAGCTGCGGATTACAGACAATCACTCCAGGGAGGGATTAAGTTACTGTGGACATGTAATGCCAATAAAACAGATTGTCATCCATCCTTGTTGGGCTTCCAGGTTCTTTCAGTCTAGATTGACCATAAACTCAAGACAAACTCCTGCAGGGACCAGTGAGAACCCCGTCCTATTAGACAGCAAATGTTATCAGTTTAACTGACTGATAAAAGCCATTTGTACTCTCTATATGATTCCTCCAGAGCGTATCCATCTGCTTTGGGCTCTCTGAGGTGAAAAACCGTCAGTGTTTAATGTGGTTGTGAATGTTTCCCCAGACTATGAGTTAGTGGTAGACTAATTACACAGTGGGCACAGAGCCTTAGTAGCACACTGCTGCCAGAGCGGTGTGTGACTGTATGTCATTAGTATTGGAAAATGCATTTGCCACAAAGGGCTGCGGTCACTCGGAGCCATTAAAACATGAAAGAACATACCCCGCTCTTCTGGAGGAGGAATTTGCAAGACATAAACAGCCTGTAAAATGGAAAACTACATCTGTGTCCATTTGTTTTCCTGAAAGGCAGCCAGATTTGGTAATTCTTACTGAAATTCTTTCCAATAACAGAGAGCAGTCCAAATAAAGGGAAAGGGCTGTTTCATCCATCTGTTTTCAATGCGGTGTAGTAGTGGTTTTGTGCACAGGATCTTACGCAGTGGGAGAGTGAAAAATTGTGGAGGCTTCAGAGCGTGTTGAGGCCTTTACTCAATTTACACATTGGGTTTATCATCTGTGTGACAAACCTTTTTCTCAGCTGAAACAGGAACCTCCCAACCCCCATTTTGTTCTGATGTGAGAGGAGAGTCTGGCCTAAACTGCAGGAGGTCTTGTCTGCACCACTGCTCCATCCATCCAGCCTCCTCTGTCTCCCCCCTCCTCTTCCAACCCCTTCTCCCCGTCTGTCCAATTAGTCCACACTTTTTCAGGCATTATCATTGCTTGTTTTATTTGGTCTTATAATCCAATAACATACTGTGGACAAGCAATGAATTAGCAAAGCAAGACATTGTCTATTGTGAGAGGTAGTAGCCCCCCTAGCACCAAAAGAGTTGATTGATGAAAATGATTTGGCACTGTTAAGTGTAGGGAAGTCCACAGTTTGTTCAGTTCCAAGCCACAGGGATTCTAATTCATATTTTATGGAGCTGCAATACATACCAATAGTGTTGAGACCTCACTTTAACTAGTTAGTGCCCAAGTGAGCCTGTCAATGAAGCAGTTATGTTAATTTAATCTACAGAGACCACACTATACATAGACATCACCTTGCCAGAAAATTGTGAGTTCTTTCTTTTGATGTGGAGGAGAGGATGTAAAAGGCTGTGAACTGGCAGCTCTGAATATCTAATAAGATAACCTCCAGTCTCTCTACCTCATTAAGCTGAATACAGAGCTAAAACACCTTTTCATGTCACCTTAGTAAACAGCTTAATCTGTACCTCTTTCATCTGCTATTCCCCTGTGTTTCTCCACAGCCTTGATCCACGCCTGAGTGTCTGGGTATGATTGCACCTTTGTGCTGTAGATTTGTCTCTATGTTAATTGAGATTTCCCGATGAGCCATTTCTGAGGCCCCTTAACAAAATGAATGCAGAGTAGAGATGTCATTTAACCTCTGACACCTCTCAAGAGTGATGGACACTTTGCCCAGAAGGCTGCCTCTTGGCTGAAAAAATGTCAGACAGCACCATGCTTAATCACAGGGCTGCTCAAGTGTGCGTAGAAAATAAAAATGATTTTTGTTTTAACCTGCAGAGGGCAGACTTGTCTGAGAAATGCAGTTAAACGACAGAAACTGAGCTGAGAGCAGAGAGGAATGGAGCAGGAGATGAACTGTGATGTGTTCTGCATGGTCAACAAGGAAACAAAATACTTGAGTAAAATGATTTACTATACATTACTCTCTGGACTCGAATTAAAAATTATAATTAAAAGTATCAATGCAAGTGAGGAAATGCAATTTTTATTACTTTCTATCCCAAATACTATATAGATATAAGTATAATAGTGGTTTTAGATTAACCTGACATTTCTAAACAGACTTTACTTTTCTACATGACCGGTAGTAGCAGCATGGTGCACATTTATACGAATGTAGTGGTGGTATCTCATTAGGAGGCCCGAACCATGACAGCTCCATCTCCTCCAGACCATGCTGCTGGTCAGTTCTGGGTTGAGTGATTCCTCATGACCTTGGCGTGCCACAGTATTGCCCTCAATGTTCAAGCTATCCTTGTTGCTTGTTGACAGCAGCTCCCTGCTGGGGCTGCTGGGGATCGGCCTAATGCTGACCTCCTGCCAGTCCGCTGGAGGAGAGCAGAGTGGTTTGGACTGGGAGGAGAGGGGTGAAGAAGAGAGGAGAGAATTAGGGAGGGGAGAAGAGTTTCTTGACAGCTCTTGCCTCAGCTTGCACACTCATTTGGCAGAGGTAATCTGAGGCTGTTCTCCCGCACATTTCCACTGTGTGAGTCAAAGGGCACACAGAGTTCTTTTATTCAATTAGTATTTTCATTTTATTTACGGATACTTTTGTACATTGTAATTAGTTATCAGGCGTATAATGACAACAACATCATGATGCTGATTAAAACCAGTGTTGTAATTTAATTAGCATGGGATCTTCAAAACGCTTTGCTCTAAAATAATGATGTGTTGCTCAAATTAGCTAGCTGATATAATAGAGTACAGCTTGCTTCATGTCCAACAGGTTTTGTTGGAATAGAGAGTGGTGTATTACTGTAATTTTGGAAGTAAATGATAGGTTCCCTCTACGCTAATACATAGTGTAGCTATCAACACCAAGCAGGACTGTGGAGCTAAATTAGCCCAGAATTTTGTGCTCTAGATCAAACAAAAATGGTGGAGAAGCAATTAATGATTAATATGCCATCTGTTGGTGGTGGTGTTTTGAATATCAATACGGCTCCCCTAGGATGTTTAATCACCTGATACTGTTGTGTTGGAACAGAACTATCCTGAGGAAGTGCCGTAGTGTCAGTGAGCTCAAATGTTTTGATCCACCTCCATGGTGCTCATAAGATATTCACCGCTCCAGTGGGGTAAAATGTCTACAGGGCCCCAGCAGTGAAGTGTGCAGATATCTGCTCTGCGTCTGGGGCTGCTGTGGAGATCCCACCCTAGGCCAGGCTCCATTCATGCCGCAGTATGGAGGATATTATGGATATGGCCTTGACAGCCTGCTCTAACCCTGGGGCCTGTAGGGGGACAGGAAACAGTTGGCCCTTGGTAGACTGAAGTGGTGCCTGGGACTTTCCCACATGCCTTAGGATCCTCCTCATTCAGCCTGGTTTGTGGTTGGAGCGTGTGTCTGCACCACTTCACACCAGGGAGAGGCAGGGAGGGGGGGAACACATAGGCTTACCGTAGAAGTTGGAGCAACTTTTCAGAGGGGATTCATTGCCCCTTAGCTGAAAGAACAGCATAAATTATTTGCGCTGGCAGATGTTCACAGACCCAAATATGCATGAATTTGTAGAGCTGGCAGGCTTCCCTCAGCCAAACGTACTGGTTTTCACGATGCGTGCAGGAGCAGTTGTTATTCTGGCTGTTTTACAGAGAGCATTAATCTGAGCTGTCAGCACCACCAACCACTTTGGTGGAAATTATTTCACTCCTTAATAAGGGAACTCTGGTGCTGTATTACATATGGCGGTAAGGGCAACATTCTTGGTGGGTCTGTCATCATGTAGCTGTTCTCCAACAGTGTGCCTTCTGTATTTGGCCTGTAGCGCACTGTAACCCAGAGATGAAAAGAATATGTTAACTAGATGTTAAACGGAACCACTACCTCTCACATCCATTCTGCCGTTGGAGAAGATTACCTCCAGCAAGGAAGTGGGAGAAATCCAATATATTGACGAGTCTCTGAATATGATGTCAGTTGTTTCACTCAGGCTAGAAGTATAATTTTGAAAACAGGCTTTTTGTCTTTCCTCATAGATCTTTTCACCTAAGCCGAAGCGTTGTCATATGACGCTTAATTCATGTGGCAACCTGGTCTGATTATAGCTATCCATAAGGAAAGGTAGAGTTGTGTCAAAAATACTATATGATTGTAATGGAAAATGGATTATGAAAAGTCTTGGCTTAATGCCCTCTATGGTCAGTTATGGGGACTATCTTAAGCAGTGATCATTATGGGCTCTGACTTGCAATAAGCAGCAATTTGCAATGCATCAGCCAATGTTTGTGGAACATCATAGCTTACTATTTTCAGTGTAGCTATACGTGTGCAATCATGAACTCAAAATTGTGTCACACACCTGTGTGTGAAGCTCATAACATTATACATTGTATAATCAAGCTATCATCAGTTCTCTAAGATGCAATTATAATAATAGTAGAGTCAGACAACCTGTAAGTGTCACGCTCTATCTAACTGCAGAGGGAGAAGTGACTTAGAGCCTTTCCTACAGGAGGGTTTTGGCAGACTGCCACCGAGTGTGGTCCCCCTGAGGGCTCTTACTCATGAATCAGAGAAAATGGGAATTACACATATTAAAGAGGGTAAACGTCAGTAATCACAGCACTGGGAGGAAGCTCAAGGACTCATCAGGCCCGCTGCTGCTTTTAGAGACACTTGTTTCAAGAAGCCACCTTGTTTAGCAGCTGACGGCACCACTGCGATGGGCAAAATGACATGTCTCAGACATCAACCTATGGGATTCACCCTCAGCACACCTGTATTTATTCAGTGTCTCTCCAACTGTGTCATATCCGCGCACTAACTGACTCAGTGTGTGTACTGCAAGGGCTATGATAACAGCATTTGACCTCCTGGACCATGAGTCATGTGGCAGCCAGGTCAGGTTATAGCCTGCCGTGTCCCTTGTTGTCTTCTGTCAATTGATATTTCCGGCGTGTTTGTCCTACATCGACTGCCTTGTGTTTTCTGACAGAGAGGGCTTGGTAATTTTGACATGGAAAACTTTGTTTGTTTGTCTGTCTGGTCAGCAGAGGTCACCCAGCGGTGGGTTTGTTTGTCGGGTCAATTGAGTCCACTAACAGAGGAGGCTAGTGAGGAGAGATGATGGAGGGAGAAACACTCATTAGCGGCCCTTCCTCCCTGTGTGTTCCTCTTCTGGTGGAGATGGCCAGACCACCAGGCCCTTTAGCCTGACTCCCAGATAAGAGGTCTGGAGTCGCTCCACATGACTTAGTGCTGTTGGTACTTTGACAGAAAACAGCCCTCAAGGGAAACTCAGGCACCCATAAATATTTAGGCACCAAAGAGCTTTATGGAGTTTGTTGTAAAAGGATTTATAGCAGACTGGGAGGCTATGCAGCAGTGTCAGAGGGCTTGAAGCAGCCAGTGTTTAGAACATAGCATGTGAATCCTCCCACAACTCCAGGCCAAGCATGGAGGACTGAACCAAATAAGCACTTCAGTGCTAGGAATGCAAACATTACATCTTTTCCAAACAGGTTTCAGAAAACCGGTGTGAGCTAAGCTTCTCCTAACCCTCTTAGTACAAAAATTGTAACTGCCTACAGAGATGATTCACAAACAAGACAAGTCAAAGGCCTTATATGGACAGATTTTGAAATCTTGGTTTTATGCCTCATGAGCATTTGATACAATTATATGCTCTATAAAACTGAAACTAACAACTAGCTAGAAAGCTGAAAAGCTTGTAATAGATACATCCTGAGTTAGGAGTAGTGTTCTCTTTGAACTGATTTACCATGAAAGATAGTCCAACAGTGTATGCCTTGGAGAGCCGTTCAAGTGTACATCAGTGTTCAAATGCAGCCTCAGCCTGTAACATGTTGATCTGTTATGCATAATTAATCAATTTATCGACATATGCTCATACGTCTGTTTATATAAACAGGTGTACACAAGCAATCTTCCTGGGTAGCTGATGGAATTAGTATGGCTTCTCCTCAGCGGCAGTCTGATGTTGCACTGCTACATCTGGACCCCTTGTATCCCTTCAAAACAAATCACTTGTAGTACCAGGCTGTCTAGGCAGCCTCTACCACTACACCTCCCTTACCAAAGGTCTCCTCATCAATGTTGCATGAGGTGTTATCTGCATCCCTCTCATCTCTGCCTTCCACCCCAGGTTTTATCCACCCCTTCTCTTTCATCCCTATCCTCCAGGGCAGCCGGACATCTCCTCCCACCATCCCCGCCACCCTGCCCCTGCTCTCTGCTATCTGTCCATCCTCCCCTGCTACCCTCCTTCTCCCCAGCAGGGTCACAGGGCTGCTTTGTCCCAGATTGCTGGAGGATCAGGATTCCTCATTATCCTGTTAACTGTACATTTATCTGACAAGGCAGAGGAGAGAGAGCGACCCCCGGCATCATTAAGCTTTAATGGACAGCCCAGAAATGAGGGAGAAGCCATAAAAGCAGGAGCCGAACCAGAGTCTCTCTTTAATGTCTCTGATCGCCCTGACAGGATTATTAATCAGGAACTAAAGGAATTTCAAACCTTTGCTCTCGGCTTCCTCACTTAGAGTCTTTAGCTTGCACCATTACATAGCAACCCAGGGTCAGGAGGTCTGCGGCTAATTGGTTCTACAGGGTTTTGAATAACAATGAGCTGAGCCCAATTACTGAACTACAGAGAGGCGGAGATGAGAGGAGAGGGAGGGGGACCCAGTGGAACAGGCACATGGAGGATGGAGGGAGGAGGAGGAGGAGGAGGGGATGGGGGAGGCTGTTTCACGGCTGCTGTCTCTCTCCTCCTCAGAGTAGGGATATTAATGAGATCAGTAAATGAGTGCTGGCAGAGACGTGGATGTGCTGTAGAAAAACAGCCGCCCTGCCCCTGCAGGACAGCAGCAGCGCCTCATTCGCTATTCCATTTGACTCCCAGATTCGCACCAAATATGCGCGCCTTATTCTTTTTGTCCCAGTTTTTCCTTTTCTTTGTATCTCATGTTCATTTATTAGTGATGTGTTTTTCTTCTCTTTCCTCCAACATGGGGGATCTGTTTCTGAGGTTCTTTGATAGCGGCGCTGTATTCCAGGCTGTCTTGTAGCGTCTTTAATGCTGTCTTCAGGGGTTCTCATTCAGCGGTGGCTAATACAGTAAGTCCCAGCAGTCTAGAGGCAGTTTGGCTGTAAATCTGCACACACACTCTGAGCCATTGTTGCTACTGGTGGTTCCTTGTATTGGTGACCCCTGGTGTTTCGGTGGACATCAGGGCTTGTTTTTCATCCCCTTGATTATCCATCATTCTGGTGCTGCATATACAGCGGATTAGGCTACACAGGATCTGCACAATGTCTCTCCACTCTAGTGTGCCATGTAGAGTCCCCTTGCCCTGATATTGCTGATGAAACTGGTTTGGATGGAAGCATTATCAGATTTAGAGAGCTAATTTGTTCCAGCGGCTAAGGGCTTTTCAGGCTGTTGAAGGGATGTCTTTTTTCACTTGTTCTCGCGCAGTATTTTTTTGCCCTTGAAGCATTGCATCAATGTTGAGCTGTAGGACTTTTAAATTGATCTCCGCTTAAATAATCTCTTTCAGATTCATGAATTCACATTGAGCAATCCCCTCTTCTGAGTATTCATCACTTTCAATAAACCCCAGAGAAGCTGTCATTACGCTTCAACCTCCTCATCCCGTTCTAAACTGCTGTTCAAGGGCTGCAAATTGGAAATGTGATTTAAATATTGCTTGAAATGGATAGTTCATATTCACCTAAGCCCTGTGCCAGGCTCTGTCAGGCGATGAAAGCTGAGGATGTCGGCTGATGATCACTGTACTTCTGGCAGCATGAGTAGAAGACATTAATTGCTGCTAGTAAAAGGTTTAGCTCTGACCTTTCCAGATCATGAGGCAAACAAAATCCTCTGTAGGGCTGGTATTCCGTATGCTTTTGTCACTTGTTCTTCATGGCTGGATTTCTCAGAGATGAAGAGGATTCTCTTTGCTTACACTTTTAATCGGATATAGAGCAGTGAAATACTCCAGCTGGAATGAGAAGGAGATAAATGCCTTCTTAACTCTAGACTGCAAATGGACTACAAATCCTTGAGCTGGATTGCTGTTCATTCTTCAATTATATAAACCCCCATCTGGGTTTTTTTTTTTCAGTATGTCAATTGTGTGTATATACAAATATCTTCTTGACAGGCAAGTTTTATAATATCTTTGCAATTTTCATATCCCATGGTAAATCAAAATATGGGTCCATTTTTCCCAGTGTTTTTAAGCAATACAAACGTAAGTAAACCATTTACACATTCACAGAGAATGATCTGCTGATGATCTCCTGGTAATCAATGTCGGCTTAGAATATACATCACCACTGATTGACTGGTGTCATGTGAATTTGTGAAAGGCTCTCATGCAAATACACTTTTAAAGTTCCTTCTCAGCAGCATGCTTAGATCTGGATTACATATTGAATCTCATCATTTTAAAAATGGATGCCAATGCCATTCATTCCAAACAATCCTTTGAGCCAGTAATGTATTCTGAACTCTTGAATCTGCATATTTGCATACTGTAACAGAGTTGCAGCTGCGGTCTCAGAAGAGTTTATCATTATTTCACATTTATTTTGTCTCCCTAATTACCTAATTAATTCTGTTGTTTTGATTGTGGTGTTTACCGTTTGCTTTGTGGAGGCGTAATCCTGTTCTATTTGTCTGTTTGAAGAAGGAGCAGTCTCACTGAATTATTCATGCTGCGCTCCAGCGACAGCACAGCCGTTTAAATGATGAAGGCATTCGTGAAATCCTCTCTCTCTCTCTCTGTCTCTCTCTCTCTCTCTCTCACACACACACACACATACACTCTCTCTTTCTCTCTCTCTTTCTCACTCTCACTTCTCTTTCTCTGTGAGTGCCTGAGGCAATGGAAGTGGGATGTTAGGAGGGGAGAGGATTTCATGAGACTCACAAGCGCACCTCAAATGAGGCGATGGGAAAACATGTCCCTCTAATGTGTCTGACGGAGCTCTGAGAGGGCCAGACTCAAAGCCATGTCTAATCTGACACCATAATGTGACCTTTCATCTCCACTTCTCACAGGAAACAGTGCTCCACCCTGCACACTGTACATGCCTGTGTGCGTGAGTGTGTGTGTGTGTGTGTGTGTGTGTGTGTGAGAGTGAGTGTGTGTGTGTTCCTGCCTGGGCTCAGGGCCCACTGAGAAGGAATGTGGACACTTGAGTCGACACAGGCCCTCTGGAGTGCTGCTGATGTGTCAAAACGTTGTTCACTGATTGGATATCAGCGTGTCATGTGGTAGCTGGGTGTCCACTTCACACCTTCAGCTGTGACTTTTTCCACAGTATAGGATGTTGAGGTTACTCGATAGAGCAGTAGTCAGCAGAACCAGTGGATCTATTCAAGCCACGGGGAGTTACTGGCATCTGGTTTGATTTCAAAAACGCGGTACCTCCGCCCACAGTGTGGTCTTAATGGTGTTCCCTCTCGTCTCCAAACAGCACTTCCTCAGAGAGAGGGAGGAGGAAGAGAAGGAGGGAGGTGATGGGGCTCTCTGGGGATTGTCTGTTTGTAGTGTTTACTGCCGAACCCTTAAGGACTTACAGGCACTTTCATCAGCGCTCAGTAGTACATAGCACACACTTCCCCGTCTTTGTTCCTCGGCTTTTAATGTGTTCTTTTGCTCTCACAGTTCTGTGCATTTTTTTTTTGCTGTTGTACATTATAATGTATGACAAGTGTGTGTCTCAGGCTTCACTGCAGTCACTTGTGTGCCTGTAAGGACCGATTGCCGTCTCCTAGCGGCAACCCACTCTTATTATACACTCATTTACATGAAGAGAATCCTATACCAACCATGTGACATCATTTGCTCACAGCTTCTTTCATGGTTTCCCCTCAGGACAGCATTGTCCTTAAACCACACAAATCACAACCGCTAGCTTGTGTTTTCATGATGTCTGCTTCTTTTGATGATAGTGGGCTTGATGGACGTTATCAGCCTCCACGACTCCAGGCTCAGACAAAGCCTCAAGCATATGTATGGTTTTATTTAAAATATTTTTAATGTGTTGTTTTCTCTGTAGGCTTGTGGGTTCTGCATTCTATTTGATCTGCCCTAAACATACATCTTTAATCTTCGCTGCAGGCTGTGTGAGAGGGAGTGTGTCACTGCCTCTCCATTGAGGCAGAAGGCTGCAGGCCTGGCTCTTACAGCGCTGCAGACCCTTTGGGGGGCCTGCAGAGGGCAGCATACTAAACACAGCATTACCTCCTCGCTCCCTCCACCTGCACCAACACCAGTACCACCACAGTTATCTTTATTAACACACATCTTCATTAACTCACAAGAGGAAGACGTGAAAAAAACAACAGGCTGAGAATGAAACCATCATGGGCCCGTGGGGTGTTCTACTGTTTGTACTGACACAGAGGACGAGTTATGCTAATTGAGAGTTCTTTGCATAATTAGGGAGAAAAAACTTTATCATTATTATTAGTGGAGAATAGCCAGACAGAGGGTAATTTCAAGTTTCCCAGCAGGGTGCTGCCAGAGAATAGAAGAGAAAGGACACCCTCTCAATGTTATTCCTGCTGTCTTTTGATGCAGGGAGCATAATTCATCTAAGATACTTAGCCTGAGTATGCTTTAATGATGATGACTTTTCCCAATGTGATTTTTCAAAGTGTTTTAATGTATTGTCTTCATAGCGGATGTGTTTGCCGTGGTAAATTCGAGGACTGCATATTAAGTTATCCACCTAAATGAGTTTTTCTTTCATGTTTAATGAGCCTTCACTTTTTGCCACTGCAGACATCTTCATGCTGTTTCATGTGCATTGTGGTTGTGGCTCTTGTAAGGCTGGTTGTAGGGACCAGGGAGTGTTGGTGTTGTGCGTGTAGTGAGATCATGTGTAACACCGCTGAGAGATGGCTGAGAGGTGATGTGGCTGGCTGTGTTTTCTCCAGCCGCTTAGCCACACAGAGCTGCGAGTAAGTGGGCCATGGTTATAACGGGCACACAAGGCAGTCACAACAGAGTGCTGAATCCATTAGTCCCTCAGCAGGGTTTCAGCAGGTCATTAAGGTTCAATAAGATCGTGTGATATCCTGTTATACACTTTTCCTCTTCAGCTAAATCTGCTGATGCTAACTCTACTGGATGCTGTGTGCAGGAAGTTGTCTATCCCTCAGTGCAGAGAGCCAGTGCTTTAAGACTGTGAACGATAGTTTATGCCGCAGTAAGTATTCCTTTCAAAGGCTTTACAAGGCACTGGGGATTAAGAGACTGTACCACACTCATCTCATTTGTGTCAGGGCTGGGAAAAGGGAGCACTCTAAATACGCGCTGCACCAATAAGCCGTATGGGGTAGAGTGGAGACAAGGGCTCTCAGATGTGAGGGAAACACGTTGCACCTGCCCCAGTTGTTCTCTACCAACATGGCCGTCTGTACTGCCTGCTTCACGAATGCAGGGAACATTCCCTCGCTTCAAAGGTTCCCCTGCTTTTTTCATCTTTGTGCACCAGCCCACGGCCAGAACCACGGATTAATATTTCAAAACATGTTTCTTGCTCGCCCCCCTCCCTCCCTCTCTGCTGCTCTCTCTATACCTCCCTCCCTCCTTGCCCCCATGAATCTCCTCCCCCCACCACCATCTCTCACACACACAGCCCATTCCCTGTTCACCACTTATTCTCCTCTCTACTCCGCTCTCTCCCCCTGCCTGCTTGCTTGCCGAGATGTGTGATATTTTTCCATATCTCGTGTTTTGCTGCTCCAGTGCTCCTTCAATCCAATCACCAGTGCAGTATGTTTTATGGATTAATAAGAAATGATCCTGGAAGGTCCAGTCAGGCAGTTGAGGAGCCAAAAGCAGAAGGATGAAGTGAGGAAACGGAGGGGGAGAGGGGCAGGGTGCCGTCTGCAGTCGAATTTTAATGAGTACCAAGGGGAATATCCAATTTTTTTTCTTGGGGTATCCTTCTGGTGCATCGCTCTAAATCACTGTCACACAAACAAGGTATTTCCCATCATGCCTCTGGTTTGGCTGGTAACTGTGTCATCCTGTGGCACAGGCGCCTCACCGGCACACCTGCTCTGCTGTCCTAATTGAACAGATGATCTGCCAATTTGTCATGTTTATCTTCAGAGGCGTTCTGGCGTCAATGCCCTGCTCTGCTCAGCCCCCTCAGAACACAGTGCAGATGTTAGCAGGGTTTTTTTTTTATGACAGATCTTGTAGTCATTACTGAATAATTCATCGCTGCATTAATGTCTTTAGATAGCATCTCCAGCATCTCGCTCCGCTTTTTGGCTCCCTCTCTTTTCTTCCTTCTCCATCTCCTCACAAGGGAAAACTTTATTATTCTCTCCACTGACAGCAAAGTATACGGATAAAAGATAATTGCCCGGCTTGACTCAGCCATTGATATGAAAATGGGATTGAAATTATTCACTGCGGTTTAAAGGTTAGTTGAAGGTTATTACTGGGGGACAGGCGTGGAGAAGAGCCTCGACGTATTGCTTTGTGGCAGTCCTGACAAGACAATTTTGAAAGGCTAATTTGCTGCGCATGTTGCAAAGGCCGTTCATGAATAAACTGAAAGGGTCTCCTGAGATCTTAACATGGGAGAAGTCAATTATTTATAAGCAAATTATGTCATATGGCATATTCTGTGCATAAACACGATATGCTGTAAATAAGATAGAGAGCTTGATTTTCAGGGCACTCCAGTTTCTTATTCAGTTGATTATTGTTTGTCCTTTTATTCAGTCTTTCATGCATGGTGGAATGTAATAAGAACACTGCAATGAAGAGGGAGAGGGCTTTTTCATCCAGTTTAATGTATTCGATCCATTGCATGCTTATAGGCTTTTTACGGTTCAGACGGACTTTGAACATGGGCTTAATAAATCACCTCCACTAGTAGTCGTCTGATGTCTCTGGTTAAGAGCCGCTCTGATGTCTGTGGTTGGCCCGTCACTTCTTACGCCAGACTCTATTACCATGGCAACTGGAGGGACGTATGCAGGTAGTGTGCTCTAAGCTGGGAGAAGTCATGGTGTGCTGTTTGATAGCAGCCATACAGCAGTAGACAGCTCTCTCTATCTGTCTCCGTGTGTGTGTGTGTGTGTGTGTGTGTGTGTGTGGACGGCCCTCAGCACATCTGCTTCTACACCAATATGCCGAGGCAGCACAGCAAATACTCTCTCACAGTCATTTGCATATTCCTTCACAAAGTGATTTACAAGCTCCTTTTGTTTTCTTCTGTTGCCATATAAACACAATTTAATAAAACATCATTTTGATTTAGGCTAATGGCGAAATCAATATGATGGGACTGGTAATTTTTTGCTATTCACTCTCTAAAACATTCAGAACATCCTCTTCTTCTTAATTTTGTGTAAATTGCAATGTGAAAATTTCCCTTTGACTAGATTTCATATTGTATATTTATAATGAATATAATTTTAATTTATTGGCAGTATATTGTTGGTATAGCCATTTACCCTATTGGTTAAACCATTTTACTGTTGTAAAACAAGACATTCCCTAATATTTCACAATTAGTTTGACTCAGTTTGGAGATACTGAGTCTGAGCTGGTGGTATTTTCATGTGAATACATCAAAGAGAAGTAAGACGAGAGGCAGAAATAATCACACTCTGGGGAGGCAGGCAGCTATAGTTCACACCTCTTCACCTGCTCCCCCACTCTCTCTCACTCTCTCCTGTTTCTCCATTGAGGTTCAGTGTCTTCCTCCTCAGATGCAGGTGTGATCATTCACTCATTCATTGCAAGGTGAAACCATGCTTCCTGTTGCCAAAATAGACATCCGCCGTCAGTTTCTATCAACACAAACACCCAACACTATTTTTTTCAGTTTATACAAATTCACCGTCTTATACAGTTTGTCAAGACATTCAGCTAGACTGATCATTTTTTAACAGAAATGTAAGTAATATTGTGTCCACGCTCAGAAAGCATTCTCTCTTGCCTTTGAAAAACAGGAACCCAGAATTTGAAGAATGCTGCGTCTCATTCCCCAGTTGGTTTTTGTTTCACCCTCTCTGATGCTGCTGTGTAGTGTAGACTACAGCCTAACTGCAGGAAAAATAGTCTCAGGCATCGGATGCCATTCATAAACTTAACTGACTGGACCAAACCCCTGAATATTACTGGTTGTAGCAGAAAATGTGCTATGGGGCCACGTGCTGAAGGATTCAGGGGTGATGGGATCCCACACAAGTGTTTCCAGTGGGTCATAGAGGGGCAGTGCTGGGCTGCCAGGGCTGATGATAGACAGGGCGCTGTCGATATCTGTCTGCTCTTCTGTTTCAGGGCTGTAGTAAAGATCACTGACACCGTCTCTCTCTCTCTGTCTCTCTCTGTCTCTCTCTGTCTCTCTCTGTCTCTCTCTCTCTCTCTCTCTTTCCCTCAGTCCTCTCCAACGCTGTGCAAAGAAATTGGATGCTGTCCTTAAAGCTAAGCACTTCAGGATGAAGTTTTTCTGAAGCTCAAACTGCTTGTGTGATTACAGACAGATCGATACCTTGTGGTGTCCCCAGCCAGCTCACCCTGCTGGCACAGGAAATGATGCGATCCATGCGGCTCTGACACTGACAGGCCCCAGAGAGGCGACAGCTTCACTTACCAGAAAAATGTTCTCCATTAGCTCGGCTGGGCGGCTCTGCCCTGTCATTGTTATGCTAGCAAGACCCTGACATTTGTATTATATGGATGGCAAATGCCTTGCTAATCGGCTGCTTGCAATAGAATCAGAATTTTCATCAACTTTGATGGACAGCTCCTCGAGAATTATCATCAAGAAAATGAAATTCTCCCTGACCCTAAATGCCACGGCTCCTACCACTCCCTAATGGTATCCCGCTGTGCTGGAGCCAAAGGCTAGACCTTCACACACCCTCTCCCCCTGTGCTGCTGCCCTCAACTGTTGTGTTGCTGTCAAGAGGTTAAACCTCATGGCCTTTCTCATAGTCGTGGAGCGGCCTGGTGATCGGCTGTGTTCCTTCTCGAACCTCAGCAGCACCGAGACCCTCTGCCCTCCCCTCGGCCCAGGAAGTGGTGCTTATATCCGTGTCAGGGAACAGCAGCACTTTAGGGCACAATGTTTTTACGGCTGAGCCAGCGTCTCTTAAACCCAAGCACTTGTATTGACCCCTTCTCTCTCTTTCTCTCCCTCTCTTTCTCATCCCCCGCTGTTTCCTTGTTTGAAACAATATAGCCTGCCTGTTGTTATTGATTCCAGAAGATTGGGCCCCGGTAAGTGCTCCTTTGAGCCTGGCGTTATATTAAGCAATTGTTCCAACAGCAGATGACAGGGCTGGGAAGGTTTTGGCTGCCTCTAATAGGCCTGGTATTACCCGTGTGTTAATTGATTGGGCACCAGGAGGAGGGAGGAAGTGGCTGCACTGAGAATTCAAGGCTAGGGAGCTGAAATAAACACAAAAAAAAGCCATGTTCCAAATACACTTAAAAGCTAAATGCAATTGCTTCATAATACCAACAAGCCTGATCTTTTTGTAAGCACTGGTTTAAAAATGAAAGCACCAGATGACAAGAAGCCTTTGACTATGAACAATTGTGCTTAACAATGGAAATCTGAAAGCTGTGGTCTTGAATTCTTCGAGTTACATAGTCATAGTCTTGGGGGCAATCCATACTCTGACTTTTGTTGGCATAAAGTGTAGCCTAACTTAATCCAATAGGCCATGCTGAGTGTATTTGTTCAGGGTTCTGGGGAGTGTCTGGGCTGCACAGTCAGTAGCCAGACATTGTCAGCAGTATGGGGGCAGTATTGCATGGAGGGCTGTTTTATGGAAGCCACCCATAGTAAATGCTCCATTCATCCTGTCTGTCTGCACTGGCCTCCATTTCCTCCTCTGTCACACGCATGATTAAGACCAGCTTGAAGCATTTATCACAAGGCCAGAACATGGAGGGGTGTAGAGGCTGGTGTGGCGGAGTCCAAGCAATGGGAAAGAGCCCACCTTGCTTTTTATTCCTTAACACATCCAAACATCTCTCACTTCTCTCACCTCGATAAAATGTCAACAGCGAAATCCCACTCAGCTGCCCCGCCTCTTGTCACACCTCGCACAATGATTAAGTATCAACTCAATGTCTGTGGAAGTGATGACATTATTTTGACAGCCGTAATGCATAATGCATCTAATACCATTAGCAGTGAGTGGTCATCAGTTGTTTTCAATGAATTCAGTGTGTGTGTGTTTTTTTTTTATTTTGGTCAAGTGAATCCCATTAGATTCCATTTCCAATAACAGCATGTTTTGCTGCGGTTGCATTTATGTAGAGAGGTAATTTGCTAATGGCATGGCCCTTATTAGAAAGCAATTATTATTAATTACCAGTGGGTGATACAGGAGCTGATTTAGTTCTTAAAGCCAGTGTGTTTTTCTGCCAGTGTGTATGCGTGTGTGTGTGTGTGTGTGTGTGTGTGTGTGTGTGTGTGTGTGTGTGTCCATGCTGTCTTTCTCAGAGATGATTGCCAGCCCCCCACCATCGCCCTCACCTCCCACTGGCCTGCTGCCAAGCAGCGACATTGTCATTATCAGTGTGCCAGAGGGCTGGGTAAATGTCATTATTGTAGCCGGTGGATTCCTCCAGGGAATCAGCAGCTACCCGTTTAATTTCTCTAACAGCCCGGGAAATATTTGTTGCATCACCAACCCAGTTCATGGCAAACATCTATCGCTGCTATGCAATTAACGACATAGATCATTTACATAGTCACAGAGCTAATTTTCATAATGTTCCCTTTATTATCAGAGGAAGAAATTAACCCAGGAATTTATTTACACACCCACTGCAAACGGTAACAGTGTGCTAATTGGCTGTTAGATGATTAATAAGCTTATAGCACATGCTAATGAATGGTGCACTCACTGTTTCAGAGGTGCTCCAGCACTGTGCTTGTGTTTTGGCAGCTTAATTAGACAGATAATTATGTACTTGTTGCTTTTGCTTTCAAGCAAATACCATCAAACATTAAAAAAGATTAAACTGGCTTGCATTGCTATGAGCTTGTGGTGGCTCTCTAAGTTCTCTTTTGTTGTAAATGGGCACATTACATCAAGGCTCTGATTTGTTCACACCCAACTGTGTGCTGCAGTGTCTCTGAAATTGGTTTTGTCTCCTAAATGCCTGTGTGGGAATTAAGAAAAACTGTAGGCCAATTTTTAGTGTTCCATACAGAAAACAGGTGCAGTTTAGTGCAATGATTACTAGTAAATAATGCAGCAATAATGCAATATAATCAATAATTAGAACAGGTGTTCTTCTCATTATTGCAACATTTTATTTGTGCAACTGCTAAATCACTTCAAACACTTTAATATGAGTCCAATAGGTCCTCATCTACAGACATCTACTGCTCTAATCCCTGTAACTTTGTCATTGTTCCACTCCATTGTAGTAATACAGTGATCATATTTTATTCATTTTGCTGTTGTACTTAAAAGACTGACTGAAGAACTGAGGCACAACGTAAGAGTGGACCTCTTATGTTATGCCTCAGTTCTTTGGAGGGAAACATAAAGCAGAGACCAAACACTTTCTGATGACAAGGCAATACAGTGCTGACTTTGTCCCAGGAGATTGCTTTCATTGACTGCTGGGGCAATGTATAATGCTGTTGTGTAACATGTTGTTGGCCAGCCATTCTAACATGGGTTACAGGGGGAGGATGGCCAAAATACACAACATTTTTATGTTCTGTTTAAAGTTCTGTTTTCACAAAGCATAAAGCAGCACTTTGTAGATAACTACTGCAGTTTGCAACTTGCCTTACACAAGACCCAATTTGGAACAGCTCCGTCTTTTTCACTTGATGGTTTTGTTTTCCATCTGCTCTGTATAGTATAAAACTCAGTGGTTGTCTGCGGTGGCGAATCCTCTGAGAGAGCTGGCTATGAATATTTGATGTAAATCCTCCTTTTTATCACTGACACGGCTCAGAGCAGGAATCCTCATTGATCTGGTGTTATAATCACAGATTAAAAGAACTCTCCCCAAACAATTCCCTGATTAAAGCCCTGTTTATACGCTTCGTTCATGACCAACTGAGATTCACACAGGCCTTGAAGAAAGCCCCTGTAGGATGAGCAGAGCTGCGAACACACACTGTCTTTAATGTGGCTCCCACTGGCTATTGTGAACACCAAGTCTCTGGATCTGTTTCAACTCATTAGTTCCCAAACTTGGCCTGAATCTAACATGTCATGCTTATGAATCAAATCCCCAAAGAGATGAGAAAAAAAAATAAAAAAATTGAAACATTTTCCAGGATATTCAACAGATTTGTTTCCTGTGGATCTTTATGTCTTACAATTCAAATCTTTCCTTTTTCACATGGTATGTACACTGTACATAGAGTGTTTCTGAACAACAGATGATACAAAATATTTTCTGTAAATGTGTTCAGTGCAGCAAGGCAAGTCATTATCTGACATAGATATGAATATGTACAATTGCATAAACACAAGTTTAATTCATGACATCTATAGATCCAGCATCAACTTTCAAATTAAATTGACACATTTTCTGCTTTTCTGATATATTACCATTTGACCTTTACCCAAAGGTTTACTGGAATCGCAAATCCTGAATACTGATTAAGGAAACTTAAATATTGGCTCCTCAGCTCAGCGGAGACAGATAAATACCTAAACTGCAAGCCAATGGTATTTCAATGGGCTCTTGGCCTCCTGTCAAACCTCCATTTGTGAGTTTAAATGATTGGTGAATTTCATCTTAATTACAACAAAGACGGGCCAAGCCCAGAGTTCATTCTCATCTTGTTCGGTCTGCCAATTATGGATGTGGCTGGCAATGCAGTGGCTTCCTCCTCTCATTTCTCAACCCATATTGTCCCCGGAGCAGAGGAGATTGGTACGTGCCCAGCGTCCCACTGCTGTGCTCAAAATGAAGCAGATGAGATTACTGTGTGCATGAAGATGACTTCACCTAATATCAACTATGAGGCTGCCCTATGCATACCAATCATATGGATACGTTATCATACGGACTAGCTCTCACCTTCATTAGTGTCTAAAATTAAACATGCTTTTTATGTGATTGATATTCCAGAGAAGTTTACCAAGTGAGAGACTGCAGAGACTGACAGCTGTGACAAAGCTAGACTCTTCCCCATCTCAGGTCAGTCAGTAATAATGACTAAGCTTGGTATGGAGGGCATTAATACATAAGAAATCAGGACAAAGGCTGGTATTTTTGCTTGCATTCAGTGCTGTTCGAGGGACAGTTAATTCATGTTTTCCCATATCAGATTAAATTTGCTTTCTTCATGCATGTCCTAAAGATAATCTGTTCTAGTGCTCAGAGTTATGATTATCCTGGTGGCAAGGACAGAGAGATAGAGAGGCTATAGCAGCCCCAAGTAATTAAATTAGCCCTGAATGGCTAATTGGATCAATTTGGAAGGCAGACACTGTCAAGGATAAGAGTAATCATCTATGCAGTAGCAATCTTTTATTGCTCAGACATGTCTTGTTAAAAGACAAGGTGTGATCCAGAAGGTTAATGTAATTACTGTCCAATTCTCTCACTCACTTTGCACAATAACGCTAATTAATCTAAGATCTCTGGACTATAATGAAGCGCGACAAGCCAGGTAATGCTGAATTATAGTATTTAGGACATCACTGAATATTCTCAATGTTATTTCCTCATCCTAGGCATGGTGATGATGATGCTGTTACTCATTTCATACAGGTTTACAAGACCATTGGCTTTAAAGCAGATGGATATGTGATCTACTGCGAAGTGAGTATATTTTGTTCTCACCTGCATGGCGTTTTAGTATGATAGTCATGCATTTTGCCCCAATAAAGCAGTGATTTACATTTCATCCAAGGCGAGCTCTCTGGGCTCAGCGAGGTGTAAAGCAATGTAATGAGAGAGAGACTTGGCTTATGAACAGAGCATTCATATTCATTAGCAGCAGGCATTAACATATGATGCCCGTGACAGATCTGTGATGCATGTTTTATGAATGCAGTTAATGGCACGCTGACGGCACGGCAGGCCATAAAGGACCAGAGCAATCCACCAAATGAAAGCCACAGAGTAGTGGGATGATTATTGATTCTCCCCTGTGTCCTATTGATCTCTGACGTTTTCATCTGGCACAGAGCTGCTAATCTGCTGTGTATCTGAGAGACACCCACAGTGCAGCCCATTGACTCTGCTATCAATAGCCACAAAGCTGGATATCATTAAATCCTCATCACTTTGTTTCCCCCGGCCAGCCGCCACAGACGACTGAGCACTCTGCATGACCTCTGAATAACCACTGTCCACTGGCTTGTTTATGGCCCTAGCTTTTGGTGCCTGACATTTACTGGCTCTTTTATAATAGGCCAGTGGAACGGCTATGCTGTACATAGAACTGATATTGAATACCACCTCAAAGTGTATGTCTGGACAAGGTTTTATCCCATGAAGTTGATCCACTGAGCACATATAGTAGGTCACTCGCCGTAAACGGAAAATCCACTCAAGCTTTGTCAGCAAACATTGCCTGTATCTTCCAGTCATCGGGGCAAATGTTGAAAATAGATTACAAGCTCATTTGAGGACAAGTCCACAAGTCTACAGTATTTTGCAATAAATAGAGTGAAGATGATGAGTAACGTTAAAGATATGAGATATGCAAATGACGACTCTTCCTCATTGTTTTTTTATTGTTAGCAGACTGTGATTGAGCATGAGTAAGGCGGAGGCCAGAGTTTGATGATGTGCTCGTCATTGTTTCCACAGGGCAGTTCCCAGGGTGACAGCAGTTTCTAAAAGGACAGAGGAGAGAATCATCGGCAGGGCGGCACCAATGAGGAACATATTTCAGCCCTGACAGGACAGGAGGAGCCACCCTCCCCCAGAGAGTAGGGCACCGGTGGGACAAGGACGGGTGACGTGGGGATCGATGGTGCTTAAGGTGTGGGGGTGACAAGGACAGGTGCGGGGGAGCGCCATACCATGGTCCATTAGAGACGGAGGCTCCCTGCTGAGAGCAGACAGCATGATAAACAGCTTCAGCTCTGATAATAGTCTGGCTGATCAATAGCCTGTCCGCCCACTGCCCCTATGGGACAAGCAGGAGCAGCAGCCACGGCTGCTGACCCTTAGGTCGTGTGTGTGTGTGTGTGTGTGTGTGTGTGTGTGTGTGTGTGTGTGTGTGTGCATATGTGTGTGTGGGGGGGGAGGGTGGGGTGCCCGTGGAGGGAGACAACTCTCACTGAATCAGATGGAGCATCACTTTGCCCTCTTGACCTTTCACCCTAACCCTATCTTCATAATGTAATAGAATCAACCAAGCATATCCAATTAGTATCTGCATGTCCTTCACTTAAGCTCTGATGGTTTATTCATAGTAGTACATATGAAACATTTTCACATCCTCCCCTGTCGTTCTCATAGACAGTCCTGCCCCCCTCACACCTCTTCTCTGGGAGTATTCATCACAGTAAGCCCAAGTTGAGCTGATTATTACTCATAAGACTGCAAATGTGTGTTATATTGATAGTTTATGCTTTCTGTGCTGTTATTAATAGCCGTGATGACAATATTTAGATGAATTGTGGATAGCACTGCTGTGGTGGCATTGCTAAATGTAAATTGCTATATAACTTTAACAACATTGTTTTGACAAATAAATGTGCTTCGGGTTGTAAACTGTCTATTGTGCAGTAGTTGTTTGTTTGATTCCAGTAGGTACAGCTCTTTGAGAATCTTTCTTGCTGTGACTGTGAAGGAATCCAAGGGATTAGTTCCACCGTGCGATGATGTGAGATTACAGAGAAAATATCAGAGACTGGAAGCTGAGCGGTGGAAACAGAGTGGGTGACTGACAACCTTTGGCCTCTTGTGGTTGAAATACGACGACTCTAATCATTGAAACAGTGATGTGAGCCAAGGTTGTTGAATTTCAGTAACAAGAGGTGCTGTGTGGCCCAGTGGACTTGTAGTGGAAAGTGAAAAATCCCATGTCTGCTACACATAAACACAATTGAATGGCACTTTTTTATTATTCATAATTCATTGTGTTTATCTGAGTACAAATAAATAAATTTTGCCATTTTTGTCAGGACTATCTAATTAATTCATTTGTCAGAAAGCAAAGGAGTGTAAAAAAGCGTTTCGCCATACAAGAAGCTGGCAAGCATATAAAGTCATAAGAATTGCACGTGTATTTTGGATGAAAGAGGCAGCAACTATTTGAAAGTGGAGCGAGGAGGAAGCAATATTACTTCAGCAAGTGGTTGCAGTAAAGTACTGCATCAGTAGGCGGATGTGGAAAAACAACACAAACTCAGGCGCATGCATACACACGCACACACACACACGCACCCACCTACACACACACACACACACACGCACACACAGTGGTGTTGTCACTCACTGAGTCAAGACCACATGTCTGCTCTGAAGTCCTTTCTTCTCAACGTGCCAGCGTTATCTCACCGCTACAGTTGTGGCTTCAATGGCGGTGAGACATCCTGACTTGGAAAGTGAGACTCCATATCTTGAGCAACCCCACAAGCCATAAACCACAGGCAGCAGCTTCTGCAGCCCAGCTTGCTGTGACTTCAAACACTAACAAGCTGGAATAACATTTTGCTTGGGGTGGCTTCCCTTGACGGCTCCCAGCTGCTGGCAAGCTGATGGAAGGAAGACAAGATTTATTACAGGCCTTGTTACATTTGGATAAAACCTAACCGCATCGTATAGAAACTGTGGGATCACGGAATGTGTGATTACAGCTTCTTTCTCTGTGGATCAGCGCAGGATCCAGAGTGCAATCAATCCATTGGAAAATCAATTTCCATGTCTCAGCTTGCGCCCTGGTTTCAGTGGTTCTTGAAAGCTGTGTGTGGAATTAAATTGACAATAGAGGTGCTTTAAACTTCCATTCCATTTACATGATACAATGAGGCCTGAATGAAATACTTTTGTGACAGCATTAAGAGTTGCGCTAAGGCTGGATCTTCACACCTTGAGATAAGCTTCCTTCCCACATAGCTTCCGCCCTCATGAGTTTGTTAAGATCTGTTTTACGCTGTGTCTTTGTCGGGTGTCATGCTATTTCATAACAGGAAATGTGAGGTGATGATGAACCAACGGACTGACCCAAAAACACCCTCTCTGTGGGACTATACAGTACAGATGGGATGACAAGAGCAGATATCTTTACACCAAACAAAACAAATAACACTCAGACATGTCAATGACTACCTACCCATGGGAGTCTGGATTTGATACATTTACAAATATTGGCCTGAATTCTCTCCACTGAATCATCATCTTAGGAATGAATGCTGAATACACATAGGGCCACTTACCTTTACTCAACAAGTCTGAACAGAGAGGTTCGACGCAGGTTGGACAGGTTACAGTTCACAAACAGTGTTTCTTCATACCTGTGAGACAAGGAACTGAAAACAAGAGTGTGCAGCATAGTTACACCACAACACAAAACAGGAAGTGGGTGGAAAGTATATGCGAAGATTTTCAGTTACAAGAGGGGTTTGTGAGCTGTCACCGCCACTGTGGAAAGGTCAAGTATGTGCATCTGTGTATGTGTGCGTGTGCGTGTGTGTGTGTGCGTGTGTGTACTGTGTCTGCATATGGCGAGACATCCGCTCTCCTCAGCTGCAAACACTCCAGCAGAGCAAATCTATCACAGATGCACCAACAGACAACCTGCTCAGGGCTGGAAAATGATATGACGCTGTAACCCCATCTCCATCATGCCATATTGTTTTCTAGAAGTAATCAGTTTTACCTTCTCTCACCTTGAGTTCAATGTGTAATTCAATACAGCGGTGAATCAAATTACATTAGAGGCTATCACTGCATATTTCTAGTTTAAACAGCGCAGTGAGTTGGCTCTATTTTAATTGGTTTATAATTGAGCAATTCGTGTAAAACAGTACAACAGAAATTGATTGCTTTAGGATAGATGCTGTTTATGCTACGCAAAAATGGATATGAGACGAAGCTGATGAGACCACCCACCTTGATTTGAATGTGAGGCAGGCAGACTGCGGCCGTAAAGCTATGAAGCCTCTAACCAGATAAATCTTTGCTTTCAAGAACCACATAAGAAAGGTCTACATCTGCAGAACATTTCAGACTACATTTGGATTTAGTGCAACTTACAATTTAAACATCAGAGAGCTGTGAAGAGGTGGAAATTAGGGATTTGACTCCATATGATGGAAAGTCATGTGGTTAAGAAAACAGGATGAGTGAAGGACAGTTATTCATCTGGGTGGGTGGATTAAACAGAGCACCTGCCTGCATCAGCACCCTGTCCTGCCTGTCTGTCTGTCTGTCTGTCTGTCTGTCTGTCTGTCTGCCTGTCTGTCTGTCTGTCTGTCTGTTTTAGAGCCAGCTCAGAGCTTGCCTTTGTCGTTAGTAAAAAGGCCATAGCCCTCTCACCTGCACCCTGAGTTTGTACAGATGTGTAGGTGTGTGTGTGCATGCGTGTGTGTGTGTTTGTGTGTGCGTGTGTGTGTGTGTGTATGTGTGCGTGTGCGTGTGTGTGTGCGTGTTCATGTGTATTTGTGGGTTGAGGGTGAATCATCATCCGCATGTCTACTGGACAGGCTAAATGAAGTAAAGAAATGGGGGTTGATGTTAGTGGTTTTGTTTTTTTTTCCTTTTCACATTACTTTGATTTATAACTGCAAGCCAGGCTGCATTGCACTAAAAATAACAAAGGAGCAGAAGCAGCACTCGTGGTACTGTGATTGTATTGATTTTGATAGCTGGCCCCAGTGTTTGTGTGGCTCGGGGCGTATTTTATTGAGAGCAGTAAAATAACAAAGGAGATGGGCTGGAAGTTCTCTATGTATACCAATCAGAATTTATAAATTGCTCCATTACCTTTATTTCCCTTGGTTACTCTGGGAACATTAGCAATTATTCTCTCATGGGCTTGGCTCATAAAACTAATAATCTGGTGATTTAGTGCCTCGTGGCACGGTGCACCCAGTCTAGCCTGCTCTAATCCATTCATCTTGCCACCTATTAGTTTTATTTTGGAGGGACAAATTGCTTTCCAAGAGAAAATGGGTCAATAGGTGTCCTCTATTAGAAAATGCTAACAATGTAACTGTTTTTTTCTGTGTCTGTGTTTGGTACAGAATAGTGCAGGCTGATTATCATTCTATTTGCATACTGGGAGGTTGCCTCAATTATCTTTCTTGGGCTGCATGACAAATTGCAAATAGCCAAGGTTATATATGCAATACTTGATTTATTCTGTATTTGTTTCTGCAGGTGTGTATATGTGTATTTGTCTATGTGTGAATGTGTGTGTGTACGCATGCCCGTGAGTGTTTGCGCGTGTGAATGAATGCACGTGTGTGTCTGTGTGTGCTGCCAAATGGAGTCAACATTGTTGTATTGCTTTTTTGGTGTATGATCATGGAGATGGATGTCAGGGCCTGTGAGCTGAGAGGACTTCTATCGCGCGGTGGCTCCATCCCGCTGTCCCATTAGCAGCTCCCCGGGGAGAGAAAGACCTGGAATCTGGGGAGACAGTTCCAGATTAGCTCATAAATCACTGCCCTGGGGACCAACGCAAAACAGTGACATCATCACTGTGAGACCTTCTGTCCTGCGATCTGGCTGACTATGCAGTCCGGCAACAGTCTCTTTCAGCTGATATGAGTTGGCAGCAGACTGTGGTGCAAAAAATTCCATCCTTTCTCCAGAGCTGCTAGGATTATGTACCATCATAACACCTTAGTAACTTAGTCGTTTGAGTGGTTTACTATGTCTATTAAACAGTTTATTTATTTTCTTGCCATTTAGAAATGAACCAACAATGAAATGATGCATGCATTGAGAACATTAGAGGATGCCATGATGCCATTTCATATCTTTGTGGTTGTTTTTGATTGATTATTACACAAAAACACGCTTTCTCATGCTGCTCTACCTTGTTAAAATGGCACAAATCCTGCAGTGTTAGCACTGGCTGCTGCTAGCTGTGAAGTAGCTGTTTGTGAGGCCCAGTGTGTCGTTGGGTCTGTAATAAGGCCTGTGGATCCCTCCCTCCCTCCCACATACACACACTCAGAGGTCTGTGGTCACACAGCTGGCCCGGTCTGGCCAACCACTCCGACCTCACCACTTCCCCTCTCTGGGTGGGATGACAGAGAGAGGGAGCGAGAGGAAAAGAAGGAAGGGGGACGGCCTTCCATTGGTCACTCCCCAAATGTGGCCTGTCAGTCTGTCAGGATGGAATGTGCTGTACATACAGTAGAAGGATAGAGAGAGATTTAGAGGAACAGGGAGGGTGTGTTTATGTATCCTAAAATGAACCTTTCATAGTCATATGGCACCTTCGCGGCTCCTGCACCGCAGAGGGCCTGTCCCACGTCAGCTGGCTGGTTCTTCTCCTGTCAGGACTGCTGTTCTTACCACACACCTCCACACAGCTAACAGAGACTTTGATCCAAATGGAGCATTCTGCCCACTCCAATCAGTATCACTGTACATAGCACGCAACTGACAATGAAAACAAATGCTGTGGGGTGAATGTTTTGGGCTAAATGGAAGTTGACAGTTTTAATTCCGGTTTCTTTGGGGACTCGTTTTTAAATGGCTGAGAGGAGCCATGTCCCACGGTAGACCCAGGTCCTGCTTTGTTAGTGCATGAAGGGTGGAGGAGATGTATTTGTCACATGTGGGGAGTCATCATGGTCCCCAGGCGGCTGGCCTCTGTCCCCAGCAGGCTCTGCTGATGTAATCTGCCAGACTAAACCCTACATTTACACAGGATCCACAGATGAGATAAGAGGCCCCAAGGCTGGCTTATCTGCTGCTATCAGAGGAGGAGAGGAGAGGAGCGGAGCCAACTTCCCTTCTTCTTCTCCCTCCCTGTGTCCTAGAGCCCTGTTGCTCTGTCAGACTGGAGCAGATTTGTGTAATGACATCAGAGGGAGACTGAGGCCTGGCGACAGTGGCCCAAAGGCGCCCGAATCGTAAACCTAATTGGTGGCTGTCGCAAGTTAACTATGTAGCAAATTTCCACATTCTCCCTGTGCTGCTTTATTATTTGAATGGCTGTGAGATTGGAATAGCCATATTAAACAACTTGTATCAGGGGCTTCTATAAGGGGTTTTGACATTCTGTAGATGGGTATTAATGCAGATGATTATTATTTCAGCATGAGAATGTTGCTATACCTTTATTTCTCCATTGTCAGCCAATGGTGCAATTTATAGCCTTTGCTCAGCTTGTTGCATGGTTAACTTTGCCTTGTAGTGGGGTTTGGGGAACATGAGGATAGGTAACTAGGACATAATGAGGGAAATGATGTGCACATTTATAAAGGATCTTTGGCTTCTTTGCCTGAGGAGCCATTATAATGATGCGTAAGCTGCCGTGGTTGCACAGCCATAGTCACAGCACGCAACCACAGTGCCTCTGCCGGAGGCACCCCTTACGCCACCACATTCAAAAATACTGTATTTGGCCCAGCCAATCGGCTGGCTCCGTAGCCCAGGGTTAAGCGGCTTCCCGACCTCAAAGCAAGGGGTCAGCGTGGAGGAAAAACATCACACAAGAGCCACAATTGCAGCCCTCAAACATGAAAAGTCTCTTTTTATTTTTGACAGGCTTCCCACTTTTAATGGCCGGGTCTACGTGCTGCATAAACAAACAGTGAGGCTTGGTCTGCGCAGGCAGCCAGCAGCGGTGGCTTTGGTGGTGAGCTGGATTACAGGCTGCGATGGAGCTGTGGTTAAGATGGCACACACTGAGCTCCACTCAGACTCTGTGACAGTCAATTGAGCTCTCTCCCACTTTCTAACAGCTCAATGGTGACTGCAACATTTCCAGATGTCAGAGCTGTGGCTTCTAGAGGAGCCAATCCACACTGTAGGCTCAGTTAGGTGTAAGATATTTCCTACAGCTACTGTTTAATATAATATCTGTTTACTATTTTTCTGCACTTGATAGTATATACTGTATGCTTTATACTATATATTTTTTCATTCTGTACCTCATATCAATGTTTTTCCTGTAGTAGCAGATATATTAAGTATAGTCTTTTGTTGATAAAGCAGCCTCTGTCAGCCTTTGGAGAAGATTTGTATCACAGTATAAAACTTAAATGCAAGCTCAGGAGTTCTGTACACCATAAAGTTAAATCCAAGCCCTCTTCACACATAGGTGCTGTGTGTGTGTGTGTGTGTGTGTGTGTGCGTGCGTGTGTGTGTGTGTGCGTGCGTGTGTGTGTGTGTGTGCGTGTGTGTGTGTGTGTGTGTGTGTGTGTGTGTGTCCATATGCGCTTGTGCTGTAACTGCCACTCTGTTGTGTCTGCCTCTGTGTCTTTGCCCCTCCCACTCCTGTTGCAGCCCCTCCCCTTTCCCAACACTGCTAATGAGAGGAGGTTTAATTAGTGCCAGCAGATTCTCCCACTAACTGTAACTTCATTAACTGCTGTCAACAGGCCAACCAACGCTGCACATAAACACAGCTCATTACGATTCTCCTCTATCTTTTTTCTCCTCCCTGCTCCAGAATCCCCCACTATCTCTCTCTCTATCCATCTATCTCTCTACATATATAGCAATATAATGTATATATACAGTATATATATATTATATATATCTCACGCCATAATGAGGGACCTCCATTTGGGATGGATGGGAAGGCTTGAGGTCATTTTTCATTCCCTGCAGGGACTGTGACACAGGGAGCTTTAGAAACAACATAAGCATGTAAAATCCAGGCTTGTGTTTCACTTTCACTTTATAAGGTGGAAAGGGCTGAAATTATCTGAATTTCACATAGACAATCCAGCATTTGGTGGTCATCATCCGAATAGTAATGTGATGGTTCGTATCAAATGAGTCTTAATCATGAGACGATAAATTGGAATTAATCACGCAATTTAAGAGATGGTGGAACCCATGTGAAATCCATCTCATATTGATTTATTCTCTGACCCATAAATCTGAAACGTATCACAATTAACTTTACAGCTCACATCAAAATGCATTGATTGACCCCAGCACAATCTTCAACAACAAGATCAATTTTCCCTAATAAGGAACCCTGATGGGTCTAGGTTTATGCATCCCCAATGGTGGATGTGGCAGTGTATGAGTAACACTGTGGCAGTAAATCCAGTTTTGGCTCACAGAGGAGTGATTTATGAGATTGCAGAGGGTAAGCTTTCATGACATCACTTTCCTTTCTGGAGAGTTGTGTATATCACATGTAAATGTGATCATTTGCCTGGTCAATTATCCTCCATCCCAACTCTATTTGGCTGGCATTGTGCAGCATTTCACCACTGTTTGGCTGATGATAGAGAGATAACCCCAAGCCTTGTTAGATTCCTGACAGGCGCGGCTTGTCAATCTGTGGTTCTGAAACCTCCCTAATCGAAAAATCTCTTGGAGCGAGCCAGTGGATTCTGCAGGGGTGAACGTCATCAAAGCCTTTCATGTTCCCTGGTTGAAGGGAGAGGGAGAGGGAGAAAGCTTTAGCAGGTACACTGTGCTCTTTGTTTACCCTTTCTCTTACCAATCTGGTGCACAGATGGCCAACAATTATTTCTCTGTGTGCGCATTGCCGCTGGCGAGCCACCAGCTTTTCAGAGATTGGTGTAATCCTTTATTATTTATGATTGTCTGGGATTTTTGGATCAAGATTGAACACAATCTGTTGAATAACTGAGAGGAGCGGGAGGCAGTGGAGTGGAATGAAATGCAAACAAAGAGGGTGGAAATGGAGAAGTCAGGGCATCCATAATGAAGATGTGATGCTCACTGTTAGTAGAACTGCTCCTGAATCCAGCACACTTTAATCCCATTAACACAGACTAAATATACCATTTGTTTTAAGCTTGCCAGTGGTGGTGTTTATGCTAATAGCCTGGTCGCTCTAGGCGGTTTTAGAAGACTTTTGGAGGGCACCGGCTAATAATTAGATTTAATAAGGAAGTCAATTTCTATCCTCATTTGAAATAAAAATAAGAGGCTTAGCCTCTCATAGGAGAGGCATTAATTTGTTGATTTGGTCTCGCTTTCTCTCTCAGGGGTTCTGTCTCCATAATTCTTTAACCCTTTGTGTCCTTGTTTAGGGAACTATTCAGGGAAATTACATTGATGGCTAAATTTTGGGAAACATACATGAAAAACAATCTGATGAAATATGAAGAGGCTACTGATTCCCTATCTACTTGATATGAAGGCTGCTAAACACTTGGGCAGAGGCAATGTGGAGTAGATGTGGAGCTGAAGTCACCTGGTAAGACCAGAGCTGAAGTGTATAGGTGCTATACTCTGACCTGTCCTGTCCAGCAGAGCTCATCATGCCAGCCGGCTGTGCGGGGCTCTGCTCTGCCGGGCTCATGAGCAGGGGTTCCAGCTGGAGGAGCTCTCTGATCTCCTGTCAGACGCTAGGCTTACTCTCCCCAGCCCTGATAACTTCCTCTGCTCTCTATTATTCCTCTATACCCAGCCAAGCTCTTTCACATCCCCTCGCTCTGTCTCTCTTTTTCAACTTAATAATGGAATCAAGTACCCCTCCAGAGCAAGCAGCAATGCTGGCTGCTGGTGAAGGAATCATTTTCAGCGAGCATGTGTCAGTCAGCAGGTATAGGAGCACTTGTGGAGTCAATTTGGCATGGAGGAGTAGAGCTATATTACTGTGTGCCAGGGAATATGAAATGCTCCTCAGTGAGGCAGAAGTGGTGAAATGCAGTATATGAGGACAGAAACCTGTGGTCTCATAAGATTTCTGAGATGCTAGACAGCTCACATCATAATTCTGGAACTAGAATATGGGACCAAGTTTGAGGTGTGTGTTTACCGCCCATTATACTTTGTGATCATTTCAGCTCAACACCAAATTCTACAAAGCTGCTTTATCACATTTTTACCCAGCAACATAATCTCCATTTGATGTTGGTGAATGTAACACTCTCCCTAGAAGCATAGCCTAACAATTCAATTATTCTGACCACAGCAGCAGTTGTACTTTTTGTCCGTGGCCTGTTACTTTGACAACATATTTTCCACCAGACAGTCATGTGAAGTCATTCCCGTATCATGTGAATGTAATCATGAACCATAACTGAATTTAGTCCCAAAGAACTTTAATCACATTAAGCATTTAGCAAACTGGATTAGAGTAACAAAATCTTTAAGGGAACTCAAGTTCCTCTCAATCAACTGGTACCGCTTGATCCTCTGATTAGTTGAGCGTTGAATCTTTTGTGACTATTTGTGTCCTGCATTATGGAAGGCATCCGGGAGGAGACAGTTGCCCCTGAGTATCCAATATGCAGCCCAGCTGTGAGCCTCTTTAGCTTGTAACTAGCTGTAATCTGCACAGTTTGTTGTCATGACACAGTTGATATAGGAGTGACGCAGCTATGCAATTGCTGAGCTGAGGGTCTCTCGAACAAGCTCTCACTATGGCAATTCTGATTCCTGATTATGCGGTGAAAAGAGCGTGAGTGAAAAATTAAGTGTAGGAAGGGCCACTGCGTGCCACCACAGCCTCTCCGGAAGTAGGTTGGTGAAATGAAGGGGATAAGAAGACGACTGGCAGCCCTCCAGCTCTGCTGTGCATGGTGGACACAGAACAATCACATAGCGAGATAGCAGCTTTGTGTATGAGGATGAGGCTGTAGAGGAGGAAGTGTTCATGTATCAGCTGTAAGAGCCCTGCTGGTTCAGCACTGCGACTTGTCACAGACTGAACGCAGAGCAGAAATTCTGAGGCTTTCTGTGTTCTAGGTGCACTGTGTATCAGCATATTTGTTCCAGTATAGGCCTAGTTTGCAAACATGCACAATAGTGTAACGTATATCATGAACTTTGTGCTAAATTAAAATAAAGTGATTTATATGATGAATGATTTATTGAAAGATGAGGGCCTTATGGTTGCTTGTTATGTGCATACATCAACACAGTCAATAAAGGCTCAAGACAGTTTTATAGTTAATCTGAGACATTTTCTAATTGCCATGTGGACTTGCTTGATGTTACCATGTGCTGTTGATTTAATCAACTAGTTTCCTGACAACAGTGTTATCACAGATGTATAGGCACAGTTGCATTTGGCTTAATTTACCATTGAGAGGCTTTCTCTACATTTAGCCAACAATGCTTTCTTTGAATAAATTTGAATGTGTCTGAATTCACACATCGCAAAAGAGAAGAGTCTTTGCAAATCTTAACACAAAAAGCTCTTGGCAGACGAACTAAGAACACATATATAATAACCATTAGCAGGACTCTACACACAATGTGTCTCATTTTAATGCATTATATTATAACTGGCAGAATGCCATTAACCTTTGATCTTAACAAGGGCTTGCAATTGGAAATCACTGATGAAATATCTCCTGAAAGGGAGAAAACCCTTCAACTTTAAAACATTTTTGCACATTTTGGGTGGATTAATTAGACAGCTTCCCATGCAAAAGGTTTCATTTGAAATATGGATATATATTTCTTTACATAATTCACTATATCATGTTCTGATTTATCCTTTACATGACATTAAAGGGATATCATCTAGGCAGCCAGTAAAACCTGGCCTTGGCCAGTTTTGTGTAGTGCTATTAATGCCTGCACTTACAGTTATCAGTGAGTGACTGTTGATAGCTGACAATATGAATTTCAGAGTAGCAATTGGCTCTATGTCCTCTTCTGTAGAGGGCTGAATACAGCTCAGGATTCCTGCCAAAGGCCTCATTTTTTTGTTTTGAGACACTGTTCATGTCTGCATTTTTCCTTTTGATAAGGACTTTCATCCTGTTTGCATTGATTACAGTCTGATGAGTCACCCTGATACAGTGCAGGCAATTCATCTCGCCACCACACACTAGGCCCTTTGTTGCATGGAATGTGTGTGTGTGTGTGTCTGTATGGGGTGTGTGTATATGTGTGTGTGTGTGTGTGCGCGTGTGTGAATGTCTGCCGACACGCCTGTGATATGCGTATGTGTTTGTGAATGTACGTCTGTGTGCATCTCCATATAAAAAGCTTACCAATACCCTGAAGTGTGAGCCATTGCAATACAAACCCAGGCTTTGCAGAAATGGGGCCCTCATTTTCTGCTTCATGAACAGGAAACTAAGCCTGAATGTGAGAGAAAAACAGCCAAGTCATTTATTAACTGCAAGTCACATTAATGAGCCAATACTGTGTAATCTGCAAATACATCCAATGTATGTTCATGATAAATAGTTCTACCATAGCATTGATCTTTGCCTTGTTTTTCTGCTGCAAAAAACATATTTTCAAACAGTATACATCATAGAAGCCTATAAGACCATTTGTTCCACAGAAACACATGCAAAGTGTGATAGCTATAGCTACCTTTGGTGGATGTTCAGCATAACGAAAAGGACAATATGACCTCAAAGTCATTGTTCTCCAAAAGAAGCTAAATATTTGTTCACTGGCTATATACTGTATGAGCTATGTGGAAAGTGAGTTGCTGCTCGGTTCAAAGTGGCAGGAGTGAGAAGGACAATCCCTGTTCTGTAAAGAATTAGAGCCACCTCTGCAAATAGGCCAGTGTGTAATGCCTGAGGGTGGGAGTTTCACTGAGGCTGGGGTTTCCGTGTAAATAAACAGTGTGGGGGTCTCAGTGGGCGGAGGCCCCCTCTCCCTGGGGTTGGGCCCAGCCTTTTGTTGCCTTTAATCCAAGCACTCTCTATTGAAAAGCATGAGGGGGTGCCTGGGTGAGATTAGCCCGCCAGCTCTTGTGTGTGCTTGAGTTTCTCACAGACTGCCTCTATACTTTTGGAAATAACACAGTTATCCCACATCCTCAAGGTGGCTGACAAGAATGACAAGTAAGAAGACTGCTGGGCAATCTCACACCTTAACATGGCAAAATGACCTTAACATTCCAAAAAAGCTACTTCATGCATAATAGCCAGATTAAAACATGGTTGGTTGTTTTTGCAGTTTGAGAAGTCACCAAGGGCGTTGGAGAAAATCAATGGACCAAGTGCACCAGCCTTCTAGTTTTATGTCATTACACGTCTTACAGTGCAAAGGCTCCATATGTCAGCATTTCTCTTGCTAATTTGGAAGCTATGGAGGTGCATTCACATTGGAATGGGTTGGGAGCACAAAATTATTATTTTGTGAGGCTGCTATTTTTATGCATCTGGTCATTTTTTTCTTCACGCCACAAGCTTGTTATCACATGCATGAAATCATAACATACAATTAATTTAAATAATTACTTTCATATCCATCATAAAAACAAGTCATTTACATAGACAGATGCAGATATTTTCTTTTGGTCTTTGAATGCAGTAGCACTAAATCCATATAGCAAAACATTCATTTTCATTCTCACCCATGTTTAATGTTAGAATAGGACGATTGCCTTTGTAATAAAGGTAAACAAGATTCTTTTGTCCTCTCCGTATATAGGCCCATGTGTAAAGGAAAACTACAGGTTGTAATGTTACAACTGTTTGCATGCTTCCTTTCTTCCTTTGTTTAATGTAGGCTCTCATTACCACGTGGTGGTAACAGATTGTTTGAACTGGAGAGAAAAGCCATTCGAAGCTAATTAAGCAGCCATTCCAGGCACTATTCACAGGCAGAGGACCGAGGAGCACAGGCATTTGTCAGCGCTTGACCCCGCGTGGTATTGATTGACAACAGAGCTCCTTGAATGACAGGCTTGACATAACCTGACCAATAGGAAGCCGGCGAGTAAGTGTACCGCGCAGCTATTGGACGAGAAGCCTTAAAGCCACAGAGAAGTCCCACGTGGGGCAGAGTGAACCTTCAAAACAAGCGATAGGCTGTGCTCGCTCCCTGCTCTCGTGCTCAGACATGGCTGATGTTCATATCAGACAAAAGCAATCATCTCACTCCCCACAGTACAGCTATCACCCAAATGCTGATAGGTAGTCACACGGATATGTTTTGTAAGAATCACGCGAAACTTACGCAAACAGTTTATGTCGAGTCCGCCAGGCAATTTGGTGGATATCGTCGATCGATTGGACATTGTTATGTCCTTCACGGTGTATGTGTGTATGTATGTGTGTGGGGGGCAATTTAACACCACTATTTCTGATTTTGGGCCTTACTTTAGATGTTTCACTAGAATATCATTTGGTGTTTCGTGGCAATGTAATACAAACAAGGTACCTGCTCCACAGATTCCTCGTATGGGGATTAAAAAAAAATGAAGAATGCTTGTTGCACACTGCCATCCCATCACATTAGTCTCACCTAAATTCATAAGATATTGGGTAAAAAGCAAATACCCCGATGAAAAGCGAATGTAAATAAATGTTGGCTCTCTCAGATTTGAAAATCATCGTCGGCACATCAGTGCTGTTGTTGTACATGGGACGGATGATGCCTTGTAAATCCATGGGATGATGTCATGTATCATTGAACCCCACGTGGGGGCCATCGTTCTCCGATAGGCAGATGTAGCCGTATTCCTTCGGAGTAATCCGATTGGACAGATAGGCGCTTTCACGGCAGTTCAGCCCTACTGCCTGTGTGTGGCAACGGGGGTAAGCTGGACAACGGGGGAAATGTGAGATTGTGGAGAGTACCATGTTACGCTTTTAAAGAATCTCGAACCTCTTCGAATCGGAAGAAAGATTTCGGAAACATATTTTTTTGGGATTACCCGGCCACAAAAGGCGCACATTCCTCGGAGGTTCGCGGCTGAGAATAAAGTAGTTTAATCGAGTCCGACCGCACCAAATTTCTCCCCAACTGCCGAGTTAGCTCTCTAGTCATCAAGCCGAGGCTAGCTGGGTGCGCTCCGGAGAGAGGATGCTTGTCGAGATCTGCGTTCACCATCCGTAACGTTACATTAGGGAGGATTAAACGCATGAATTATACTCTGTTTTTCTTCCAAACAAAGTCGGTCCGACGTTTAGGACACACGCACGGGTATGTATTTATCAGTGGTATTGATTTCTTGTTCAGTTTAGGCGTACGCTCAACAGCGTACCGCTTCCATCCCTTTCCGCGGAGTCAAACAGTAGGTGAAAGCCAGGGACTAGCTGCTGTTATGGCCTGCTTGTGGACGTCCTACAGGGTGTTCTTGGTCATTTGACGAACATCAGTGAAGATCAGTTTAAAGAAAGCGAATTTGATGGAAAGATCTTAATTAATGCAAAATTATATATATATATATTTTTATGTTGTGTTTGCCTCAGTTTGTGACTGGTGAATGGAGGATTTTGATTTGTATCGACTGTATATCGGTGACCACTGACCGAATAAGGTCATCAAATACAGAAGCACTGGACTACTGCTGCTTTTTTAAATTTCTATGACTGACTGTGATATTTGTTGCTAGTTTTACTGTATTATACATATTACTTTACAAACAACGTGTACTCTAGTCTATTGTTTTTTTGTCTATAGATTAAACCGCGTCATTTTTCATCAGAGGATTTTGACGAGTCCCCCCCCCCTCACCCCTGACCAGTGATCTTGTCCGCTTGTTGTGAGGCTGGTGTCCCCGTGAACACATTTCAACCATTTCGCCAAAGGAGCTGTTTATTGGATAGATAAACAAAGGATACATTTCAACATGTATCCACAAGGCCGACATCCGGTAAGACGCGCTTCCTCTGTAGTTACAATAGCTCACATATATTTCTGACAACATTGAGGTGGTGACATGGTCACAGTGTTGAATCAGTCTGAACCTGCTCTACAAAGCGTTTTGCATCATTAATGTAACTCATATAATTATATTTTCTATTTTGTTATAATACCATGCATTTAGCAAAATATTATACAGTTAGTGTCACATGGATGCAGATGTTTTGAATACCTAGACATTTGTTAACATACCATACTCATCCATATAGCACCATATGACTTGCCTGGACATTAAGAATAGGTGGTGGTTTTGATTCACTTTTGAAATTGGATTTAATTTTCTGTATGAGAGCCCATTCATGTTGTATTATTAGCATTGCTACTTCTGTAGCTGTGAAGGAGAGCCACCTCTTTGCTTTGATAATATCTCACTTACTGCAGTGGAGATGTCACCTCGAAAGTAGTCTAATGTGTGAACTATTGAGGTCCCCTCAACAGCATGGAGCACAATGCAGAAAGTAAAAAAAAAAAATCTTTCTACTGTTGACCGACTGATCTGATGTTACAACCCTCTTTCAGGCTCCACATCAGCCTGGCCAGCCTGGCTTCAAATTCACTGTAGCAGAGTCTTGTGACAGGATTAAAGATGAATTTCAGTTCCTGCAAGCCCAGTATCACAGGTAATGATTACAAACTATATCACCAAAGAATGTTAATGTCAACATTTACGCTCTTTTGAACCCACTTGAATGTTGTAGGTTAAGGCTAATATTTGGTTGTTGACTTCTGCGGGAAAAAAACAAAGACTGCAGTTTTTATCCTCTGCACACTGTACTCATGTGGTTAAGAGTGACTGATTTATTGAAGGGATAGCGACGCCTGAAAATTGACACCTTGTCTTCTATTTTAGTCTTAAGGTGGAGTACGACAAACTGGCCAATGAGAAGACCGAGATGCAGCGCCACTATGTCATGGTAAGATTATGTTACAATAGGGAGCAATTATACTTCCAAATTGCGAGGCTTGTTGAAGATCTAGTTGGGGTGGAGTGAGACAGGCTATTGTGTTTACCTGTGTGGTGGTTAGGCTGGGTGAGTGTCAGGTACAGGCCTGTGAAAGCCCCCAGGGGCTCGGTGTAGTTGGTTGTTGTAGAGGAACCTTCCTGACAGGCAGGCAGCAGTGGGCTGAGGCTCTATTATAGTGCGCCCCTGATCTCCAAGGGTCAATGACTGCAGTGTTGCCCTCTGTGTGTGCTGATCTGATTATTCTCCTAGGAGACACCGCGCTCAGACATATGCATGGCCATAAATTAGGTGTGAGCTGATGGAGGAGGGCCAGAGCAGTGTGTGGGAAAATGCACCACTGCAAACAAAATGGAGGATGTGGAACATGCTGCAGTTTAGTTTGTACGAAAGCGGTCTTGGTTTCACTGTAAACCTAAATTATTAGCCTGTATTTTAGCAACCTTTTAGCAAAACATAGGTGTGCCTGTGACACAGGAATTTTGTTCAGACATGATGCAATCAAAAGGTTCTTCTGTGGCAGTGTATTCTGTTATCCTAGGTAAACACACAGGGGATGACTTAAACCAATACATTGAGGCTTAAGTTAAACATTCTTCTCACAGGAAAAAAACATGTCAGCCTGACAGGGAGGAGGTTAGGTAAACATGTAGGAAAGTATCCCACAGCCAGCACTGGGTGTCAGGTTACGCCACGGCTGTGGGGCTCTGATCTCAGACAGAATGGCTCTCTTGTTTGAGAGTAATTTTCGAAGAAGCTAATGGACTGAATAATGCATTGGCCTCATCAAATAGACGCTGACTGGAAAGCCATTTCTGCCCTGGCTGCCACTTGTGGGCTCCATGGATTACATTTCAGCCAGACAGACTGACCTGGCTTGAAATATCAAGAGTGTTGAGCAATGGCGTTAAGCTAAGTAAACAGACATCCCGGAGATCTGAGGGTTTAAGATGTTGATCAATAAATCTAACCCTTTCTTCCTGGTGCCCACACTACAGGCAACAAGATATTGACTCAGAGTAGCTATTCACTGTCAACTGCTCCTACTACTCCTTTTGTGTCTGATGTTAGCCTATCATGTTTGCCTGCGGAAGCTGCATTGCATTTAGGCATCAATCAGATTGCTCAAAGCCCTGTGATGATGACATAATTAGTGTAGTGATCAATTCAAATATTGATGTGTAACTATTATCAGTATGCAAGTTAAATGGAAATTATTATAATTATGTAACAAAAAGCAAAAGAATAGCCATTTCTATAAGAATTTAAAAGTAATTACATACATAAGTATTAGCGCAACTTGACTGTATGGGTGACTGATTGATTTCAAGTCGTTGAAATAATTAACTGCAATGAACTTCTTGTTTTCTTTTCAGTATTACGAGATGTCCTATGGCCTGAACATAGAGATGCACAAACAGGTAGGCACCATGATGTTCCTTATTTATTCAGCCCAGTGCTTTTCCACAGTGTCGGGGGATGTCAGACCCAGGAGGAGCCACTCATAGGTTGTGAACTGAACTGACCGTTGGTAATAGGCTGTAAACAGAAGGGGTTACTGCACACGGAAGTAGGCAATACACACGCACACTCGTACCAACACATACAGTGTACGACTAACTTCTCTTTGGAATCTGCCGGTGGTGTAAAGCCAGGATTTGTCCAAGTGTTTTGATAAGATTAAAGGCAGACTTTGGCAAGCCTGGCCTTTGACTTAATGATTAAAGGGAGAGGATTGCTGATAGGTCAGTATTTTTTTCTTTTTTTAAGACGGGCATTAATTACAGGAGGGGTTAAAAGTCCTTTCCTCACTGTTTATGCTCTTAGTACCATTAAAAGATTCTATCTCCATTGATAAAGCTTCAAGGATCAATTGAACGGATGCTTGAAGAGATAAAGGATGTATGAATGGGTAATCCTTAGATTCCCACGTATGCTGCTTTTAAACCGGTGTGGCTGTCCCGTCCTCCGGCAGCAGCCTAGCTTGGTTAATGACAGCATTGGGGGCATGGCGGATTGGAGTGGTAGGGTGATCCATCAGTGTCTAGGCTGTGTGTCACACTGCCACATGTCTGTCAGGGCGCGGGCTGCTCTGATAGCTTCTGTCAGGCACTTATCGCCAACCAGAGGAGAGAGGAGGGGGATGGGAGCAGGAGGATGGAGGCGAGTTGGAGAATAGAGCTGGGGGAGGGGCAACAGGCCGGCTCTGTGTAAACAGGTTAATCGACTGATCCATTTTAGCGCCTGACTTTTATCAGGAACCTCAACAGAGCTGATGGAAGCGCTTGAATAATTCATCAGCGGGGCCCTAACCTGCTGAACGGCGTGTTTGTGAGCAAACAGTGTGGGCCCCGTCCATGCAGCTCCCCCACGCTCCCCCAGCTTAAGGCTCAGGCGGGGGGGGGAGGAGAAGATGGGGAGTGGTTAACAGGCAGGGTTGGGACGGATTATTGGATGCACATAGGCATATTATTTTCCTGCCAGGAGATTTATTTTGTAGTGAGGAAATCCATTCCTCTAACTGTGCCTTTTTCATTACTGTGTGGAGACATAATGCGGATTTCAGAATGCACACCAGCACAGCTCAGATGGACTGATGTGGTAGTGCTGTCTGATCCTCTCTATCAGGCCTAACAGTATGTAGAAACATACAGCTAATTTCTGCTGTGTGATGTCAGCCAATAATTACCATGCTGTAGTGCTTGTTTCCGTGAGCTCCTCGGGTGTGGGGCTGAGGTGTTAGTGAAGCCCAACCAGTTTTGGCTGTTACCTGTTGTTGTAACACAGACATAGATCCCATGGCCGGGGAATCATTTGCTAAGGAGCTAACTATCTGCCATACTCAGGGCCAAAACAAACTTGGTCAGCCAGCAGACTGAGTCCGCAGTGTTCTTACAAAAGAGGCGTGTGGTGAAAAGTGGTTGGGGAAATGCTGGTCGTCCCAGCCCTCATTGCTCCCATATCCCCAATCAGTCATCTTTGCCTGGTTGCTGGAGTGCTGCAGTGTAATAATTTCAGGGCAGGGGCTGGAGGTAGGGGGAGGGGTGTCACGTCCACACATCCAAACAGAAGTGTAATCATATTATAAGATATGGTATTATTATTCTAAGAAGTTTTTTGTTAGAGTGTGTTTATTGTTTGACGGTTGCAGTCTTCATTTGCATCAGAGACGTGCCTGACAGCTGCTGATGAGGTTAAATCATAGCAATGATGCATGCATCCATTTAGGCAGGCTCTCGGCCTTAGTCAGAACGGATCGATGCAGGTAAATTCAGATGTCAATTAACAATTTGGTCTGGACTTGCTGCACATTAACAAAGGCTCTGAGGCTTTGTGCAACATCTCAATTTAGTGGAAACATACGTCAGCTTGTTTCTTAGATGAGACTATAGCGAAGTATACGCCTAATTGTCTTGTTGCTAGAGAAAGCAGGAGACAGAGAATGCTGTCATCTTGGACAAATTGGAGGCTCTCTGAATCTGACTAGTCAAGTATTGTTTATGGATGGATCATGTGACCAGCGCCACCAGTTGTTTTCCCTGTGTATTTAATGCTCATCAGTGTCTCACTCCATTTTCCCATCGCTGATAGCAACAGACAAATAGCTTTCTGCACGCCGTTGACAGGCCAGCCTGAGAGTGCTCTTAAAGTGGTGCTACACAGGTCCGAGTACCTGTAATTGTGTAGCAGCAGCGCAAAGCTGGCCTCTCAAGGGCCAGGCTGTCATCTGCTTAAAGCGACAACAGCCCCATTTTTATCTGCCAGCAGAATGAAAAATCCTCCCAGCCCTGCACTGTATCTATTTTGACAGCACTGGCCAGCTGAGTTGATGCCTATTTCCATGTATTTGCATGTTGTGTTGTGAGAGTGTAGAGGCAGCCAGTTGTTTAGGGCACATTGGATCAGCCACCTCCTGACCTCTCTTAGCCAGCTGTCACCATGACACTAAGCTACAGAGGAATGGACTGTGCGCTCAAGGCCTTTTCACAAATCCTGTCAAATGTTCGACTGCTATTGACATGGCTTATCTCAACAAACATGGATTATACAAGCTCTGTAGCTTTTCAACCATTTCTGAGGGCCTTCTTGAGCTCTTGCTAGAGCACTTACTACATAGCATTAATACTAATGCCCATAAAACCTTTATCCAGCCCTTTAATTGCTTGGTTGGTTATAGGTCACGATTTTTGTTTATCACAGGAGACTGGAGTTCTGCGTCTTTCTTGTCTGCAGAAAGTAATGAATAATCTTATCCAGATGACTACTGTACCTTCTGTATCACATGCTACCATATAGGTGTTTCGGATTATTGCCTCTGATCCCAGGCTTTGGTTTGTTTCATCTGATATTTAAACTTCAGCTTGTTTTTTGTCCCACTGGCCTTCTCGGCAAAGTGGCTATCGCTGTAGCAGCTTGGGTCAGCGGGGCTCGTTCTGTTGGACATTACTCTCCAATCTCCCTGGCTCTGTCCAGAGGTAATATGTCTGGCTGCCAAAACTGCCTGGCATTTCTGCCATGTGTAATAAATAAGCTGGCGGTCTGCAAAGTACATTGTGTGTGCTGCTCCAAATGAAAAATCGGAGAAAATCCCTGTGATGTGTTTGTGTTCCGCAGTGGCCCTGGGTTGAACTGCAGCTCATAAATTCCATAGATGATGTAGCTTTGGCACTGTTATTTTTCTGCTCCCAGTGCAGAGCTTGAACCTGAGAGGCTGCTGATGTCTCGTCTCCCATCCCTGGACGAGGGAGGCAGGACAGGCTGGCTGTGCAATGTTTTTACAGGGGGGGAGTGGATCACACCCCTCCCGCACACCTCCTCCCACTGCTCTTTTTATCCACCATTCATTTGCTATGTTCATCTGATCGACAGGCTGAAAATTCAATTTAATGACCTGCCTCCAAGCACGTAATATGATTTTAAAGCCTGTTACGGTCAAGCAGAGGTGCCATTTGCATAATGATCCCAGCAAGATAGGGCTGCAGCCGTTGCCATGGCAGTGGGCAGACAGGCAGAAGAATGGAGGCAGGGCTCAGTGGATGGATGGGAGGCTAGGAGGGTGTTGGGGGTGCAGTTGACTGCAATGAGAAATGGCCTAGACTTTGAAAGACCAGGCCTTAGAAGACCGCACTCCAACATTTACAGGCTGGTAGTTGTCCTCTAATGGTATTGATCATAGATTTGAAGTGCGTTGCCCAAGAGGTCATTATGGTCTGTACCCTTTGTTCAATGTTCAGCTATAACCTATAATGTAATTAGCCTACATTGTCATATGTAAATAAACAGGGAAGTTTGGTTAGTGGGGCTGACTTCCTGGGTGTGGCAACGTGGTTTAACTGAGGTTAACTGCAGGACAGTTGAGTCGCAGATGAGGGCAGAGTGAGAGAGGATCCTCTCAACACAGCAGCACTCTGCCTGCTCATATCCGTTTAGTGTGGAGTGCACTCTCAGCACAGCTGTGCTCCATCCCCCTGGGCTCTCCTAATGTTTTAAATATTTCAAATGTCAATATCATGCTGTTTAGAGGATGTTGAGTCAAGCAGTTCTGATTGCCGCAGTAATTGACTTAATCGGTGTAAACATTAAAGGGGGGTTATATGAAGTCACTGTCTGTTTCATACTTTACCATCTCATTTGCTCCTCTTTTGTTTTCCAGACGGAGATTGCCAAACGGCTCAACGCAATTTTAGCTCAAATTATGCCTTTCCTGTCACAAGAGGTGAGTTTTGAATGCGCCCACCATACAGTGTCACATTTTAGTACCAAAGAACAGTCAGTTGTTGTTATGGTGCTTATTTTGTCAAGAGGCCTGTATTCTAAAGATACTGCTTCAAAATTTTAAGGTTAGGCAGTTTTGAATAATTGTGTTTGACATTTGCCCCCCTTTTTTTAAAACTGCAGTAGTGCTGTGAATATTAAGCGTGAAATTTACAGTTAAATGAGTGTGGGTGTGTGATAGATGTTGGCATGTCCCATTAAGCATCTCCTTTTGTAAATGTCTTCCCACAGCACCAACAGCAGGTTGCTCAGGCAGTTGAGCGGGCTAAGCAGGTGACTATGACCGAGCTGAATGCCATCATCGGGGTACGTGGACTTCCCAATCTGCCTCTCACCGTGTGTATACCCCCTTTTATTCCTTTATTTGACCTTGGTTAGGGGCAAACCTGCACATGAGATGATCACTAGTTATAAACAATCCTGTTGCATGTGAACAGTGAATAGAATGGGATAAACCCCCCACTAAAGTTAAAGTGCAGATTTGCCTCTCCCATTGATTCTTTCATACATTTTCTAAATCTCATTTTGTTCCAATCTAATGCTTTATTTTTGAGCAATGAATCCAAACTATATACACAATGAGTGTAGCACTTGAGAGCTGGTCTGTTGTTCCAGCTTTGGTCTCGGTGGTATCTTCACTGCCTTGTTGTGTGTTTATAAATGCGAGCCTGGGAGCTCTTGAGATCCCCTTCGCAGCCTGTATTGCTTTAATTGGCTAAGGTTTTAACGAGGAGCCTCATCCCTCACTGCTGACCTGGATAGCTGAGGGAATTAAAAGGCAGAGGGTGAGCAGAACACAGCCAGCGCTGCTAGCTAGCTGAGACAGTACACACAGCAGTCAGCCATCACAGCTCAGGTCTGCAGTCTGCTTTGCACAGCACAGGGCACTAATGTATGGTCTTCATCACAGCTTCAACATGCCATCTGCTCCTCATTGATCAGCTGCATCCACCCTGTCCTCCTACTAGAGAACTGATTAGTTTCACCCCCAATACAAACCCCATGCTATCAGTGATCTTATTACTGGAGTTGCATCTTTGCAGGGTCTTTAGCATGCACAAGAGGCCGGCCTGAATGGCTGACTTGATGACTGGAGGCACATATTGGAATTCAATTAATGCCCCCTTGGTGACCTTTCATTCCAGGATAATTGCTCCCTGGAATTTGTCTGAGTAGGTGTCTTGAGGTGATGGAGAGCTATTTGTTTTTTATCTGCCGGACTGAAGCAGATGCTTTATTACACTTTTGCCAAAACAGACTAGACCTACAGTTGTTCTTAAGAAAAGCAGTTTGGGTTGTGGTTCCTGATCATATAATGTTGATATTTGAAATGACATAATACTGGAATATTGCTGTACGTGTGGAATTGGAATAGCGGTGACAAGTTCACTCTTGCTATCTGCTGGTCATTGTCTATCTTTCAGAAGGAATAGGAGTACAAATCTAAATATTGGAGTTGCCCATTCATGATTTGCATATATGGTCTAGTTTGGCACTTTGCCTGTTATATGAAACAGTCAGGCCTCCTCTCATACCCAAGTCATCCTGGTTGCACATGTCAGTGGAGGGGGAAATGTAGCTATGTTTTACGAATACCTTTCCATTAGTTATTCATTGAGGAGAAGCTCTGTAGGCATGCCAAAGTCCTCATGCATATTGTAAAGCAAGGTGGGGTGAAAGAGCGTGCCAGGCAAGCAGGCAGACAGGCAGCATCCAGGAGCCAGCTGCATGCCTTATTGATGGGGCTGAGGGCCATTAATAGGATGCAACTAGGGCAGCTGCTAGTGTTGAGATGATCCTGCTGACTGGTGGCGGTACCCGTTTGATTAGAAAACACACAATATTGAAGTCAGCCAAGAAGCAGTTCAGCTAAGCCCACGTTTCCCCCAGTGAGAGGCCACCTAGATGAAGCCTTAACGTGTTCACTGCTTGTTTAAATGGGATGTTAAACAATGGGTTAAAGATAAATACATTTTTTTTATTCTTTTCCTAACACCATTGATTATAGTATATCATCATGTAGTGTGTGGGAAGTCACCCTGACCAGTCTCTGTCCTCCTTCTTCCCAGCAGCAGCAAGCTGCCTACCCAGCTCTCATGGTCAGTGGCATCCAGAGATATCTGTATGTGCCATGCTGGAGTTAATGGACTTGGTGTGTGCACACAGAGAAGGGGCTTGAGGGCTTGTGCATGTTGCATGACATTAGTCCTGCCCGAGTGCTATGTGTTTCACTATAGTTAGTTTAGTTAGTACACAAGAGACTGTAATAGATTTGCTCAATTTTGCCTGTGAGGTTTTTTTTTCTGTAGCTATACTCACTCTGAGAAAAAGAGGCCAAAGAGTAGGTCTTTATCTCGGAATATTAAATTAGAGGGAATAGGCCAGCCTCCTTTCTTTATTTATTATTGTCTTCATTTATGGCCCTCTAATGAGGGCTCTGGCTGATCAGCCATGCATATTACCCATCAGTGCCTCATTAAACACAATGAGCAAGGATGGCTCTCCCCTGCCAATGAACTGGCTCCTTAATTTCCCTCATGGACATAATATTATAACTCTCTCTCTCTCTCTCTCTCTCTCTCTCTCTCGCTCTCTCTCTCTCTCTCTCACTATTCCTCCCCCTCTTTCTCTATCTCCCTCTCTCTCTCTCTCTCTCTCTCTCTCTCTCTCTCTCTCTCTCTCTCTCTCCTCCCTCTCTCTCTCTCCTCCCTATCTGTCTCTTTTAGGCACATTTTATAATTGGATTGACAACTGCCCTATGGAGTAGAGGGCAAGGTTGCAAGTTCAAATCCCCAGCGATATACTACTCCACCATTCTCCAATCTAGTCCACTCCACCTGCTGGGCAGATAATGTAGAAGGCGAGAAGCAATTAAAATGCCCCTCCAGATAGGATTTTTATGGAAATATTGTGGTAGTATGTGCCCTCATAAGACCTGCTGAATATCCCTGTCGTCTGCTAAAACTGAATGTGGGGGCAGTTCCTACTGAATCAATGTATTTTTAACTATTCTCCATGTGTTAGGCAGATGCGTCACATAGTATTGTGCTGTACCACCTCCTCAGACATTACAAAGTACCTAATATTTTGGAAATAACCATAAATGGTCACTGATTGAAGTCAGTCTTGTAAAAGCGAGGAGGTGCATGCCATAACAGCCGCTGAATTATTCAGCTGGCTCGTAGACGGGTAATAAATTGCTGATGTTTTTATTGGTGTCTCAGCTAAGTATTATTTAACCTTGCTTTAAACTGCTTACTTCCATGCTGAGTGCCTTTTAACTCCCATCCATTTCCCTGTGCCTTTCAAATATTGATGGTGAATATTGGAGGGTTGACTGAGTGCCAGCATGGGACCCCTGGTCCTGGCTCCTGGAGCAGCCTTCCAGGCACACACACACACACACACACACGGAGAGAAAGAGCCAGCTTCTGGCACTTGCTGTTCCCTCGGTCTCTTAAAGTTTGGGTGTGCAAATGATTCATGTTCTGTTAATCCAGGAATGTGAATATGTGAGGAGTAAATGGAGGCAGGTTGTGTTTTTGAAGTGTTTAAAAAAGCAGGTAGTTGTTTAGCCCACAGGCTGACAGATTCCTACACCAGCTTTGGGACGCTCCCTTAAGAGGATTGCCCAACTCACTGATGGCTTAGGAGTGTTGTGGTGCTGCAGTATGAAATGTGCTAGTTTACGCTATGTCGAATGATTCCTCTGTATTAAGCTGCATGGTTGGATCAAACTTTGCTTTGTTGTTTGTCATTAATATAGTATGATATATATTCCTATTGTTCAGTGTTCACCCCAGTGTGTAGTGTACTAACTCCGCTGTGTGATTGAGTGTTTCGATCCCCGTGTCTCATGCATTAGACGTGTTGAGCAGTTGATCGTTAGTCATAACTTCTACTTTCCTCGGCACAGATCTGGGGCTTATGCCACCCTGGTCTGGTATGGAAATAGCACTGACAGGGATTGCTCTCTGATCCTGACAGTAATAGATGTGTGAATGTGCTAATATCTGGGGTTTAACTGATCAGGCTCGTGTTTAGTGTGTGGCGTCTCTTTGCCTTTTCCCTCTGACCCACTTGTTGTCTGTCTGTCTATCTCCCTGTCTACCTACAGCAGCAGCAGCTCCAGGCACAGCACCTCTCCCATGCTGCTCACGGGCCTCCTGTCCAGCTGCCGCCCCACCCCTCAGGCCTGCAGCCCCCTGGCATCCCCCCAGTGACGGGCTCTGGCTCTGGCCTGCTGGCACTGGGCGCCCTGGGCAGCCAGGCCCATCTCCCAGTGAAGGACGAGAAGAACCACCATGATCTCGAGCACAGAGGTGAGCGCTTTAGCTCAGGCATCCTGGTGACCAAACGGGTATGGGCCGCTTAACCCGTTTATTTGGAGGAATTGAATGTGTGTGATCTTAATTTGAACACAAGTGAATAGATGTAAAACAGGGAAATGCTAATATAGTGCAGAGTGATTCTGACTCTTTAGAGCAGAGTCCTCAGGCCCTTAGGTGAGGAGCACATCCTGTCTGCTCACATTCTGTCTGGGTAATGAGCTGGTACATTCCCAGCCCATGACTGCATAAGCTATTCAACAGCTCCAACAAACGGTGATAAGAGGGGCCTTGTGCCCTCCAGTTGAATCTCTCACTTTCTGCCACCAGCATCTGTTATGATAAGCTAACTGACTTGTTTTTCTCTTTGCTCCACTTGGTTTATCATCATCACCTCGGCCGCCCATCATGATTCCTGCGATACAGAGAACACGGTGAGTGTCCAAACCCTCAATTGTTTTCGTTGCACGAGAGGCCTTGTTGGTTTCATAACCCATCACATTTCCAATTTGTCTCTGGAAATGTCAAGTAAAAATTGTTGCTAACCGCATGCTAAGGCTGCACTCATGCACTGCTATAATCTGCTTTCAATAAAATGATTAATGGGAAATGAGGTTTGTAATATAAGCCCTGTGCATTTAATCCAGAAGGGAAATGACTCGTATCACGCTGGAGAGATTAGAAGCCTTGTAATTTCATCACAATTAAAGAAAGACTTGGACTTCCCCTTCTTAAAGGATTTATTTGATCCCTTCTACTGTCTCCCTTGTTTACCAGCTCACTCTTTCTCCTCCTTTGCTTGTGATGAATATTTATGAACACAAATGCAGAATTGTTTTCTATTCTTTTTCTCCACCCTGTCTGGCTGGACCTGCTAAAGCATTTTATTTGAATGGCTGCGATCTCTGATGGCTTGTGATGGGCCTGTGAGATTGTGTTTCTGTAGGCTGGGCCAGCTGAATGGGTGCAGTCATGTCTGAAGAAATGGAACTCCTGGGGCGATTAGCGGGCCTGTTTTGTTGCTGTGCTCTTGTCCCAGGTCATCTGATAGCAGAGTGGTGACTTTGGTTAATGAGTCACGCTAAGCATCTCTTTAAAGGTCAGCCATTATGCAGACAGTGGCCCTTTGCCCAGACTGCTAGTCCATCGGCCATTGTTCACTTCTCTGGGCTGCCGTTGACTTAGTCCATGTTGTTGCTTTGGTCCTCAGAGGAAGGGACAGAGGGAATCAGGAAAACTTGGCAGTTTACAGGCAAATGGCAAACTCCTGTGAAAGCCCGCTGGACACCTGCCTAGTTCCTCCCATTCTGTTGGCGTTTGGAGTGAGCTGTCCCAGCCTGTGTGGGCAGCCTCCGTGAAGAAGCACCAGTCAGTCCCACGCTGCCGTGCCCACTGGCAGGATATAGATTCCTCTTTCTTTATCTCGGCGCTCAAAGCCTGAACTGACATGGTGCCCAAGCGCGCCGTGGCAATCAATGCCCACAACACAGACACTCTCTCTCTCTTTCTCTGTCTGTGTCTCTGTCTCTCTCTCTCTCTCTCTCTCTCTCTCTCTCCATCCCCCTCTCGTCTCTCCCTGTGTGTATGTGTGTGTCTCTCTCTCCCCCTCTCTCTCTCACGCTTAGCCTGACTGACTCCAGAGAAAAGGGCCTCTGTTCAGCCACAACACACTGCTCATGTCCCTGTGAGGCTGTTTGTTGTCCAGTTATGAGGAGGAGGGAGCCCAGCTTAGAAAACAAGCCCTCCCCCTTTCAGTTCAGATAACGGCCCATTCTGTTGTGTGGCCAGGGACAGGCTTGTGTGTGAGATGGGGCTTGGCTGGTGTCAGGGTACTGTTTGGAACTGGCCTACAGCTGCATTTTAAGAGTCTGTGGCATCCATAGTCGTGTGAATGAGGCATTTTTAGTGTTTGGATTGGCACAGTGTGCTCTCTGTGAACTTGCAATGCATGAATGATTCACTCCTCTGTTGAATGAATGAAGAAATGGTAATAAAGCCTATGTTTGGTTTTTCCTTTGCAGAATAACTCTATATCCCCATCAGAAAGCTTACGCACAGCCAGCGAGAAACACCGCAGCTCCTCTGACTACAGTTTAGACTCCAAGAAACGCAAAGTGGAGGAGAAGGACAGCATGAGCAGATATGTAAGTCACTATGCCCTCCTGTGGTTAGAGACTCTGGACGAGGTAATGATTCATTAATAAGAGGTCTATTAAGTTGACTATTTTCCAATTGTATTTACAGGACAGTGACGGAGAGAAAAGTGACGACCTGGTGGTAGATGTGTCTAATGAGGTGAGCGCAGCCAGCATGTAGATGTAAATGGCATATTGACATCTACCGTGATGAAGTTACATTACAGTGCACTAATGTCATAAAATCTATTTGCCATGTTTCTCTAGGACCCTGCCACCCCACGGGCAAGCCCAGCCCACTCGCCACCTGAAAATGGCATTGACAAGCCCCGCCCCCCAAAGAAGGACACACCCAACAGTCCTGCGTCGGTGGCGTCGTCCGGAAGCACCCCATCCTCCAAGGCCAAGGAGCTCAGTCATGTAAGACGCCAGGAGAGTTATGAACAAACTGGGACAGAAAGGAGTTTAAATGAGAATTGCAGAGAGCAAAGGGATATGTGCAAATAAATCTAGGACGTTTCTGCAATGGATTAGGAATGGCTGTCGGTGCTTTAAGTGCATGACTAAATGTCAGGGATAATGTTGTCCTGCATCAGGATCAGTCAGGTCTTCTCTGTTAATAGCTCAATGTATTTAACTATTCCAGGATTTTTTTCCCCTCTGCCTCACTAAAAGATTAAAGCCAAAGCAGTAAGGGGATAAAAACGGCTCCATCTCCATTGTGGCTGTAATAGGTTTTGGAATAAATAGCAGTTTATAGCTCTGCAGGACTATGGGGGTTGTCAGAATTAGATTGGATTAAGTTCAGTTTGCTCTCAAATTGTCAGTCTGCACAGTGCCTGGTTTCGGGATTGTGACTGTGCTTGCTCTCTCTTTCCCTCGACAGAATGACAAATCCTCCACGCCTGGCCTCAAGTCCAACACCCCCACCCCCCGCAACGATGCCCCCACCCCTGGCACCAGCTCCACCCCCGGGCTCAGGCCCATCCTGGGCAAACCACCAGGCATGGAGGCTCTCGGTTAGTAGCACTCTCTTGTTCAGACCTTCTCTAGAAACCAAGAGGTTCTAGTGTGTTACATACTGATATCCTTTTCTTCTTCCTGTCTGCAGCAGCCCCAGCTTTGCGTACCCCTCTGTCCATCGCAGGCTCCTACCCTACTCCCTTTGCCATGATGGGCCATCATGAAATGAATGGAGGCCTGACTAGTCCTGGTGTGTATGCTGGTCTGCACATCTCCCCTCAGATGAGCGTTGCAGCAGCTGCAGCCTATGGACGCTCCCCCATGGTAATGTCTAGGCTTACTAGAATGTAAACAACAATTTAAAAATGTCATTACAAAGTGCAAATAATATAATTTCAATGGAGAGCTTGTGAATTGTGATGGGCAAGCCATCTCATTTGTGATTACTACAGCAGAATAAAATGTAGCTAATATCGCAATTCATTTTTCTGCCTGATGATACATATTGTCACATTTTTGTATTGCTATATATTGAATTTCATCCCATTCCTAACAGTGAGTGTTTGGCTGTGATCACTGGTCAATAACAAGTCTGTTATTCAAAGCTTTTCATCTTGTCATCTTTCAGGGGTTTGATCCTCACACCCACATGAGAGCTCCGGGCCTTCCAGCCAGCCTCACATCCATCTCTGGTGGCAAACCGTAAGTATCTCACCGAGACTCGGCGTGTCGTAGTGGAACACTATAAAAACAGCAGTAATCTGAAATACTAACATGGCTCTGTCTTTTGTTTCAGAGCGTACTCCTTCCATGTCAGTGCAGACGGCCAGATGCAGCCTGTGCCCTTCCCTCCTGATGCTCTGATCGGCCCTGGTATTCCACGCCACGCCCGTCAGATCAACACGCTGAGCCACGGCGAGGTGGTGTGTGCTGTTACCATCAGCAACCCCACACGCCACGTCTACACTGGTGGCAAAGGCTGTGTCAAAATCTGGGACATCAGCCAACCCGGCAGCAAGAGCCCCGTGTCCCAGCTGGACTGTTTGGTGAGGACCAGCGCCGATTCACCTTTCACTCGTCAACAGCTTAGGGCATTTTTACACCTTGTGCATTTAGTGCAGTTGTTTCGAACCCTGGAGTGGTTTCCCTCTTTGCTCCGTTTGTTTGGGAACATGAGAACATGGCAGTCGCACTCGGATGTGGACCAATTGTTTGTTGGGTGTTGGTGCATCCCTGTGATCTGGCCAGGATCCAGCCCAACTATAAGAATCACTGTGCATTGTGGGTTAAACACCAGAGTCTAATTTCACAGAAAAGTGGGAATAGAAAAGGTTTAAGGTTGTTTAATTTGTAAGAGTGTCAGCAGAATCGCCTGTTTTTACAAACTGAATTGTAAAACTGAGAAATTAAGTGGTATACATTTTTTATTCAGAATCTCATTCCGTAAACCGGGGGATAATCCTTTGTTATACATGAGGACCACAAACGCAGCTGATGCTGTTGCTCCATGTTTCTTTACACTAGAAGGAAAGTACTTTTGGTTTGAAAACACTCTGAGATTGGCTTATTGTGATGGCAGGATTTCGGTCCACTTTCCCAATGACTTGCTCCACAATCCCTTTGTAGCTCCACGGCCCTGAACATGTGAGTATTGATTCGCTCTGTCCTCTGTGCAACAGAACAGGGATAACTACATCCGCTCCTGTAAGCTGCTGCCTGACGGCCGTACATTGATTGTTGGAGGCGAGGCCAGCACATTGACCATCTGGGACCTGGCCTCTCAGACGCCCCGCATCAAGGCTGAGCTCACCTCCTCGGCCCCGGCATGCTACGCCTTGGCCATCAGCCCTGACGCCAAAGTCTGCTTCTCCTGCTGCAGTGATGGAAACATTGCCGTCTGGGACCTCCACAACCAGACTCTCGTTAGGTGGGAAGAGACGCTTCTTCACACCGTGTGGCCTGCGGTCCCACGACAGGAGTGTTATTGTTTAACTCATTTTATAAAGAATATTTGTTGGTAAATGTCTGCTTTTTGTAACTTTGATTGTAGGCAGTTCCAGGGTCACACAGATGGTGCTAGCTGCATTGACATATCCCATGACGGCACTAAGCTGTGGACAGGCGGTCTTGACAACACGGTCCGCTCCTGGGACCTGAGGGAGGGCCGACAGCTGCAGCAGCACGACTTCACTTCGCAGGTACAACCCTGTAACATAGTATGGATGGATGGATAACAGACAGACAGAATTGGGCCCACATTCAGTAATACCTGGTGTGTCCCGTTTACAGATCTTCTCTCTGGGCTACTGTCCGACCGGTGAGTGGCTGGCAGTCGGCATGGAGAGCAGCAATGTGGAGGTGCTGCACCACACAAAGCCCGACAAGTATCAGCTCCACCTGCATGAGAGCTGCGTCCTCTCCCTCAAGTTCGCCTACTGTGGTATGAACACACACACATACACACACACACAGAAATAGAGAGAATGCTGACTTTACTTCCTAGCAAGGGGACCTTAGCCGATTATAGTTGATTTAGTGGCAAAACTGCAGTGCCCTCTTTATGGCCTGAATGCCTGTTCTGTGTGTTCTCAAGGTCACAAAAGTGGTGACTGTTCAGTTGGAGGTCTTATTTCCATCCCCTCTGTGTCCGACGAGGCCTGATTGCACTGTTCTTTTCTCTGCAGGTAAATGGTTCGTAAGCACTGGGAAGGACAATCTGTTGAATGCTTGGAGGACTCCTTATGGCGCCAGCATATTCCAGGTATGCAGATCAATACACTCTGTCTGCAGCCAGTCCAAAAGTATGCACAGTTAGTCTCTGGGAGGAAGGGCACAGCGACCGCTGTCTGACAGGACTCTCCTATCAGTGAAAACTGAACCTGAAATATTGACCTGACAAAGAAGTCTTTTTGAGGGGCATCAGGCCAGAACTTGATGTCATTGGAATCTAATCTTGCCCTGTAGTCAGCTGTTCTCCTCCACTTAACTTCAGATGTAGTTAAGCATGTTTACTGCCTCCAAGAATAAAATGTTTTTATCTGATACATGACATCTGTTTGTCTCCAAACAGTCCAAGGAATCCTCATCTGTCCTGAGCTGCGACATCTCGGCAGACGACAAGTACATTGTGACAGGCTCTGGTGACAAGAAGGCCACTGTATATGAAGTGATCTACTAGAACGGACTGCTTTGAGTCGGAGCATGCTCGTGCTCAGGAACAGTGGACTCTTCCTCCATCTACCCTCCCTCACACAGACAGCATGGATGTTGCCTGCAGCCCCTGGGTGGATGGGCAGGAGGCTTGGCTGGGCAGTGCCAGACTGTAATAGACTTGGTGCTGTTGTGGCTCTGGATGCTGTGTCCTTTGGCTCTGCCCTCCCTCACTCATACAACTAACACTTGTACAGCGAGTGCAGTTCCCAAGGCACTAGAGAAGAAAATAATGTCTTGCTGTTTTTGTTTGTTGGATATTTCTTTTTTTATTCGTCTTTTTTAATGTGGAGATAAGGTTCCGTGACACAACTAGAAGCGGCGCTTCGCTCTGGAGCTTCTCCCTGGAGGTCCTGTGAAAAGTGTACATAATGGAGTAATAAAAGGCCTTTTATAGATTTATATTTTGGTGTCCAGTTACGCTTGTGATGGTTCTTTCTTGTTCTCTCCTTGATTTTCTGTCCCCTCTGGGGATGGAAATTAGATTAGGACTTTGTAAGAGGATATTCTATTTCAGTTTTTTCCCTCCTCTGCCTTTTTTCATGTTCGTTGTCCAGGATGACCTTTTCGGAAATCTAATTTGGATTTTTTTTCTCCCTGACAACGGTCTTTTTTTCTGTGCTATTTGCTATAACACAGAACACAGACATTTGTCCCTTGGATTTTAGCAGTGGAGAATTCTGGGAATGTCCTTTTTTCAGACTGGAAGAAGGAGGAAATCATGGTTTCCAGTCACTTCTACCCTTTGGCCCTGGTTAACTTAAAAATCAACTTTGAAAGAGGACTTCTCCCAGAACATTGGCTGCTTTTAATGACATTAAAATGGATTACCATGTGGAGGACTGGCAGGCTTTATGGAGAAGCAGATGGGACTTCAGTTCAGCCTGTTGACTCTTGAGTATTGTATGAATCTTCGTTGCTCCACTCAACAAAGTTTCACCTTTAGTCATCAGTCTGTAAGAGTTAATAATTGCCCTTCTCTTTTGACTCTCTGACTGATATGCAAGGCTTACACAATTACGCATAAAGGTGGCAGAGAAAGCCGTGACCACATTTGAGATTTTGGGTATGCTCTGTTTACTTTCTTCAGTACTTCATAATATCCCACTACAATCTCCTCTCATAGACAGGAATGGTCTCCGCTCAAACACACTTCAGACCATGTAGCAAACACTTGTCATCATCACTAAGGATTGTACAGTTGACAGTTGTTGATAAATCAATAAACTGTTTTTATATAAAAATCATCTTTGACTGAATTTCTATAGTGCTGGTGCACTACTACACCAATGCATGTTTTAAAAGGCCAAAAGTTGGCCCTGGATTTATAGATTCCCTTCTCCTGCAGTCAGTAGTGGGATGGGGTGTGTGTGAAGCGGCTAAAGCAGTTGCTGTTGAGTGAGGCTCTACTTTTCTCTCTTGAAACCCAGAAACTTGTCCTCTAATTCTTCAGTGCCCTCTATGCTTCCTGGGACAGCTCTGCCTTGCTCCGCTCTGCGTCTACATACAGACTTCACTTTCACTGGCACTCCTTGACAGCAAATGGAAGTACATCAGTAAATGGCAGCAAATGCATCCAGATAGGAGTTGACAACTGTCCCAGGAGGGCCGCGGACATGAGAGGAAGACATTCTGGGTCCTGTTAGAGAGGCTGCAAGAGACGTCTAGCAATGGCTTTAACTCAGAAATTACTGAGCTTGCATTAATATTTGAGATATGAACTTGGTTCAGCTTTCAATGTCACAGTGTGCTGTAGCTGACTATGGTTACTGTCATCTCCCGCCGTTATATGGCTGTATCCGTGTTCGATGGTAGCACTGAAATTACACACAATCCTTTCTCAGAGTGATACAATAAGGGTGAGTTTTTATGCAGTGCCACTTGAGAAATATGACGCAAACACTGCTCTCGAGTTCTCTTGAGTGGTCTTTTGGTAGTTGAGTACTTTTGGGCGGGATGAGGTGAATGGCCCAGTCCCTCCACTCAAGGGCTCCGTCCCTGAAGCTGTGAGCCCCTCATATGGCTGCCTCTTCAGAGATGTTGTTGTTAGATTATAAAAGCAGGGCCGGATGCTTTCAGCATGGAGCCAGCCGCCATGCTCTGCTCTCACGGGCTCATTTGTTACAGGCTATAGTCTTTCTTTTCCCACATCCCTGAAGTGTGTACTTCCTGTGGGCATTTGTAGCTCGAGCTCCTTGCTCAAGTAGAATTTTCTTCCTCACTTAATCAAACAGTGGAATATATGGAGATGAAAGGTTGTACCTCTGAGGGCCTATTGCTGGACACTGAGGGGGTCATTGTCTCGCCTTCCGCTGATCTACCTCTCAATGGAGGGCTCTCAGCAGGTTCTCATGTGAAAGCCTATGCTGCCCTGCTCTATTTAGGGGACAGCTACAGTGCAGTATAAGGAACAAGAGTGGCCTAAGTGTTTTACAGCAGCTCTAAATGTAAGAACATAGCCCGTTCTCTAATTCTGCTCGGATTGTTTGAGCCCAGACTCAGAGACACTACAGCAAATCGAGGGGGGTCTGTAATGCCAGTATGTGGGCATGCACATGCAAGCCCCTGTGTGAATGGGTTTTCTAGTTTTAGCTGCCAGGCATTGATCACAGTCCACCAGAATTCTGGCTGGTTCTTTTGGCTGGCGTACTGTTTTCCACCCCCCCATCCATCAAATGGAGAATCAGGGTTTTTTCAACAGCAAGGGACTGGCACCGTGCTGAAATGCAGAATAATAATCCCCTAATCACCTGAGTATTGCCAGTCCTGGGTTTTATCTGCAATGGATGTGAAAGCCCCCAGTGCCTAGTGATTACAGCATTTGATCTGGGTAATAATGTCTTTACTGTTGCCCTGCCTAGGGCCTGAAGGCAGTGCAGCTCTAATCCACAGTGCATTCTAGTGGAATCGCATTACACAAAGACCACCAGGGTTCTCCTCTGGAGGGGAGGGGCGGGGGTTAAAGGAGGAGGTTGCCATGGAAACGAGCTTCTCTCTCTCCCTCTCTCACACACACACACACTCTCCTGGGATAGATAAGCAGAGGACAGGTTCTATGTTTACTTTCCACGGGCCCTCCAATCCCTGAGCAGGCTGAGCCCTGATAACACGGGGCCTGTACAGCCACCGACCACTGACAGCAGATAAGCACCCCAGCAGAGCAGAGCAGTCATCACCCTCCAACCAGGATGAACAAACCTGGGAGACCCGGATTCATTTGGATTAGGCTGGATTGCTGCTGCCGCCACCGCTGCTGCTTTTGCTCCTGCCGCTGTGTTCAGACTACTGATGTTCACAAGACCTTTTACATGAGAACTTGATGTTGCAGTTCACCCTGTGGAGTCCCAGAGCTCAGTCAGAGGACAGAGGCACAGTAATGGACTGGCTGCTATTTTAGATATTGAGGTCGAGGGATTGTCTGCGCTGGGCAGGTTTGTGTCACCACAAATGGAGGGCCACGAAGCTGACAAAGCTACATTCCTCTGGATCTGTCCCGAGGAACAGAGGACCACACATTAGCAGTATGTTGTTTCGCCACACTTCTCGTGTCTGCCCTTTTGGTAATGGCTGTTTTCTGGAAAGCCAGACTACTGTCAGGACACTCCTTTGTGTCCGTTCCAAGTACCCACTAAAATCCAGTAATTCAATATCAACAGTAATTAGATTTGTGTGATACTTATGCCCTGAGATGGGACCAGCATGTTCTTTGATGTTGAGATCAAGACAACTACAAGAACTCCTTTATTATGTGCATTATGCTAACATGTTAATTATATTTCCACACACATTCTTTGATTAAGGCACAGCTGGAGGTGTGTAAGCTACACAACTAATTACAGAAGGAAATGGTGGTTTTGAGCTAAAGTGGTTGGAGTTGGATCTCCCCTTGGCCCCTTCCTCTGCCGATATTTACTTCTAACATTTCCTTGATTTTATGGAGCCGGTTATAGGCCAAGATCACAGATGTGCACGCTCTGGTCTAACAGTGCAGTAGATTGACAAGTTGCTCAGTATGTGAGAAAGATCCTATTTTTACCCAGTAGCCCTAGCAAGCTCAGTGTCTACTTAACATCATTTAAGGAAACACTGGACCTTTTGCTTTCCTGCCAGTGAGTGTTCTCGTTTCAATATTGTTCTAGTGCTCCATAGTCATCACAGGAGAGATGCAGAGAGCAGGCTATACTCCGAAAGGCGTAGACTTTGATCAGAAGATTGCCCATCCTTGTCTCTTGGCTTTCTGGGGAGCTCTTGAACATAAAAGTAGTGGAGTGGGTGTATGATCTGTATCCTGGAGAGCTCAGCCATGTCCAAATACTCTGTTGTGAAACTCAAGTGGTATTCTCATCCACAAAGTGAAATATTTGCTTTTGGTGGAGCAGGCACAGCTATTGGGCCTCAGGAATGAGACATTTGTAAAAAAAGAAAAAAAAAATGTTTTGATCAAACGTCATTTTTCATAAAATTCAATGATCATTAACAATTTTAACACAAAATTGCTTATTGAAATGAATCCTTGAATTAATGGTGACATTAATTGTGAGTTATATGAGTTAAACAGCTCTGTTTTTACTAACAAGACAGCTCTGCAAGGTGCCTCTTAGGAAAAACAAATTTAAGAAAACCGAGGAAATGTTTGAGGCCAGACTGACAAGATCCCTTTGATCATTTTAGAAACTCTATATAAAATAGGATTTTCTTTTCCCTACTTCCGGTCTCCAGTGTTGTTGTTTTTTTTCCCTCTCTGGTAAAAAGCTGTATTTCTATTCCTGTTTGGTTCATTGAAGCATCTGTCATTCCCAGTGCTCCCGCTGTGCCTGACAAAAGCAGAGCCATGTTAGATTGAAAAGACAGAGGGGCAATCTTTCAAATGGATCTCTTTTCGAAAATATATTATGACATAATCATGTTTTCTCCCTAAAAGCCCAGGGGAGGCCTGTCTGTCAGATTGCAGTCCTCTCTTGGCTGCCTGGCCTGAACAGAAACAGCAGTTGTGTGTTAATAGAACCCAGAGGCACTCTGAAACCTTAGCCATTCTGCTTTATGCTCTCAGCCAGGAGATTAAAGTCGGGGAAACATTACAGGAGGCTGGATAATTGCCCCTGTGTCTCCAGCAGACAAAAGGCAACGCTCCGGCAATTCCCTCGGTAAATCGTCAAGAGAGGCTCAAGGATCCTTCAAGGCTGCAGCAAATTGTACAGTGCTGTCTAACAAACTACCAATCTCTGGATATTATGAGGCTTCCATATATCCTCGACCATAATGACAGCTTGCACTGCTATAATGGAGTGCAGGCACAAGATAGCTTTTGTGAGCACACTTCCAATAGAAAAATTACTGCCATGGTTCCCAGTCTGCGCTTTTCATTTTTTTCTTTTGTTCCCATTTGTATTTTGATTTATTCTGCTATCATTTTTATTTTCTTTTTTTTTTCCAGAGCTGAGTGCTGGCTGCTGCCACCAACAGATGATTGCAACCTTTACTCTTGAGGGCCACTTGATCCCCCGACTGGAAAAAAAATCTGCAAGCAGTTAATGAGTTGCCATCCATGCCTAGTGTTAAGGGCGTCTACAAATTAACAGAGGCTTTTGTCAGGGCTCTCCTTCTCTCCCTCGCTCTTTCCTGCTCTTGCCACCACTTTCTCTGTCTTTCTGTGGCCCTCCCCCATCCCTCGCTCCCTCCCGCTCTTCAATTTTCTCTCTCTACCTGCCTGCTTCACGCTCCAGCAGCTCTGTGGCGGGAGCAGTGCTGTCTGGCTTTGGCTCTGAGCAGCACTCATTGTCAGTGTGGTTCATGTTTAGAATTAGCCATTTAATGAGAACAAAAGAAATTAATTGGTGGTTTAAGCCTAATGAGACGTCTGTGAAATTAACAGGCCTCATCAATAGAAACAAATAAAATCCTTCAGCTTGTTGTTGAGGAGCATTACTCTGACAAAGCTTTTGACACAATGATGAATAGCAGGTCAGGAGAGACCATCTGTGCTTTTTTAAACCCCTGCAGGAGGGGGATGGAATGTGGGCTGGCTCGAAGAGATGGTGATAAAAGAGGGAGAGAGGAAAAGGGGGAGCGGGGGGGGGGGGGGGGGGGGGGATGGGGGGGAGAAGAGAGAGCAAAATAAGCTGAGAAAAACCCAAATTCACCCGCTTTATTCATCGCCCTTTAGCATGATACCGCTGTCTAACCATGGTTACAAAGGAAATAAAAAACACGGGCATTAGCATGTGAAAGGCACTGGGACTCTGACTATGCATCCAGAAAGCCAAAGAGCTCTGATTTCGAGGGATATTTAACCTCCATTCAGACGGCAACAAAGGCCTGGCTGTCGCGCTGAGAGCAGCGGTTCAGCCTGATTGGGGCTTGGGAGGGAGGGAGGGAGGGGGGGGGGGGGAGGGGACAGGCAGGATCACAGACCTCATTTGTTCCCCCTCTTTACTTTAGCCTGTCTCTATTCCCACTGAAGAGCAGCATTTCCTCTCTATAACCCCCTCCTCTCTCAAAGTTGTAAATGTATGACCCGAGGAATAAATTGGATGGGAAGGAGGCGAGGAGGCGGCACAGAGAGGAGTAATATGTCTCTATCATGTTCGGTGACCTTTATTTACTGTGTTTTCAAGCAACATCGCTGTCCATGTTGTGTGTCCGCCTCGCCTCCCCCCCCCCCCCCCCCCCCCCCCCCCCCCCCCCGCCTGTAATGCCCCAGTATGGAAGTTGTGGACGTGATGGAGGTGGTTATCTATGTCTTTAGCCCAGCCGGCAGCCCAGCCCCATCCCTGCTCTCTGGCCACCCAGCAGGCCCGGCCCAGCCCAGCCTGTTTGTGTATCATGGAGAAACTGTTTGCTTTCCTGCGCTGATCAAATAAACAGGCCATGTCTTTGGGGGAGAGAGGTTGGAGGAGTGGTGTCTGTGTGTTGTTTAGCTCTCTGGGTGTAGATAAGGAATTGTTTGATGGGGTAGAGAGAAACGAGAGCGATTTAGGTCAGCTAATCTGATTTACACAGAGATGGTCTGGCCATTGCAGGGAGCAGTAATTACATAGAGGGATTAGAAGCCCCCCAAAGCTCCCACCCTACAGAGAGGAGAGAGGGGTGGAGGCTTAGGCCTGAGAACCGGTCTAGTATGTTGCTGCAACAACAACAGCTTGAGCAGTCCTAGATGCAGATTATAAATGGCTGAGATTGCGCTAAAAACAAAGGGGGCATTTGGTTAAAGTAGTTAGTACTTGGCTTGTTTACATGCATTTACATCTGGTGCTTTGATCCAACTATCCTCAGTATTTCCTTTGTATGGCCAAATATCACACCACAGTGGATAGCTGGCATCAATTGTGTCTGCCAGGGAATCCGACACACCAGCTGATGTCATCAGTTTAGCAGGAGCGGTCCATCAGATCGGTTTCCTCCTGGAACTCATTTACAGAGTACACATGCATACATTCACATTTTATGGTCCCCTCCCTCTGGTTCAGCCTCTGCCACCGCTGCAACAATTACATTATTCGAGTGTGCTTTATATGATGTAACATTCGCACATTGATCAGTTTCAGCTTCGACAAACAACCTGTTCACGTTTAGCTATTTTTCTGTGTCTGGAAGGTACACAGAGCAGATATTTAACGCTTCTCTCTTTGCCATTTGTCTGTGTATTTAAAATGCACAGCTGAATAATTGCACTGCCAGAGCCATCACTTCATCCACAGGAATGACTTGCACGCTTGGCTGCTGTTTCTAAAGTGTGCTTGGCTAATCCACTCATTGCTTTGTGCATTCAGTGCTGTGAACCATAGGGCACCCGCTTGGATGCCCGTGCATAAATTACTGCCATGGAACATAAAGTGCTGGGAGGATTTTCCTTAACGATCGCCAACGCTTTAAACGCTTCTGCTTCAACAGTCGATACTGCTCAGCCCATTCAATTATTCAGCGGCCCGTCCCTCATTAACAAAATCCTGACCTTGACATGTCTGCCCTATTTCTTTCCCCTGACAGGCTCAGCTCTCCAAACGACTCTGTTTGCCCTGATATTGGCTGGGAAATCCATGCATATTGATAAGTTGTTTGCAGTGTAATTGAAAATGTCAGTTATGAGGCCCACGCAGACAAAGGTCGGCACCAAGAGTAAAAGCTGACAGGCTGCCATGTGCGGAGCATATATAATATAGGGGTAAGGAGAGTAGGATCAGAGGAGGATAAATAATGTCTTTATGGACTTCTCTACATCTCGCTATGTATATGTTCACTGTGTGTCACAAGGGTATATAATTGCCCAGGGAGCACAACACGAGATCCCTTTAAGCATGAGCCAATTACATTACACGGCTTTCCATTGTCATATAGTTTTATGGATTGGTCGGTGGTCACTTGATTGAAATTCTAATCTGTTTCCAAAGGTCAAATTGTTCATCATTCATATCTCATGGTCTGGGTAAACATCTACGCCTCAACCATTCGATAGGACTTATGAATATGCCCGTCAAATTGGTAACCCACGAGCCATTGGGGGAAACCGAGTAGCAGGTGTCCTGTGGGTCCTGTCTTACCTCAGGCCTTGAGAAGTGTTGTGCAGCAGTGATGTGATGTGTCAGTCACAGCTCCCCTGCTCTGCATCTCAGAGCGCTACGCACTCACCAGCTGACTGTCTTAATCTGCTCCACAGGGGTGGGATCCGAGGTTAAAGTGCTCACCACTATTTCTACATAAACAAAGATTTGAACCTCAATCCCCAGGAGCCTCGGCTGGCCGACACGGCCCCCACCCCCGCCAGACCCTTCCTCCCCGCAGGCAGAGTGGTGACTGCCTGCTGGTTCTTTAATCGATTGCTAATGGGTTCAATTCCATCGTTGAGGAGCTGCTTGGAACCTGGCCCTGAGACTGAATGAAGTGGAAATACCATTTGCGGCTTTATGAGCCGTTATACTGCAGCGAGAGACCTCTATTCGGCATGCTTCATAGCGCTGCAGAGAGTTTGTGCTCCACTGCTTGATGGTTTTTCTTACGCTGGGTCCTACTGCTTTCCTCTCAGTGCTTTCCATTTACACTGTGCCCTAAAGCATTTACATCCATTCAATCTACAACAAAACAGCTTTGCTTTGCTGCATTTTTCATAATGCTTGATGGGTAATTACCATACTATATCTCCCTTCTACACATGAGGGCCCAACAGATTCATTCCGTCGTCTTAAAGTTCTGATATTATTCATCAGTAGCATGCACCTATGGGTCTGTGTGACTCAGTGGTTTCTGGGATCACTGTGTCTGATTATCCACATCAATGAGCTTGCAATTCAGAGTATATGAAATATGTGAGCGATGGAGAACAGTAAAGCAATTGCAGTCTTTATTGCAGTAACATGTTTATAGTTATGGTGGTCTATAGATGTTGCAGTGAGAGAGGTTGTGCCTCTTACTCCATTCTCCTTGGTTTACAGATCTGCCCAGATTTCTGCAGTCCTCTTATGAGCTTGCTCTGGCTGAAATGCAAAGCTAAGCAGCCAACACTGCTCTACATTTCACAGCCAGTCCCAGCAGACATGTGCTCTTTGAAGCATTTCTGGGCCAGGGATACAAGTCTTGTTTGTTCAGTACTTCTGGAGAAAAAAAGAGAAAAATGTAAGCTATTTTTTTCTTTCACTACAGCAGAGAGTAACATTCTTTGACGTCTCAACAGAAAGCCTTGTATTACAGCACTTGCTGCCAGATGCCTTGATAGAATCACCCATGTCAAACAGGAAGAGAAATAAATGCTTCATTGAACTAGAGCTTAGCTTAGTGCTGATGGGAGGGAGGGATGGTGAGAGGGAGAGAGGGAGGGGTAAGCAGGCTGGCATGCGGGTGTCTGTGGGTGTCAGCTCACTAGGAGCGGGTTATTCTCAACCCTCGGTATAAGCACTTTCTTAGATGTGGTGTGAATAATTAGTGTGCCTGGCCTAGATTGTCTCATCAATGGACATCTAATCTTCTGAAGAATAGGAAAAAGAAGGCTGTACTCAAGGAAACCGACAGTTTTGGTAGCCAACCCTGTGCCAGTATTTTCAGCAGGGCACAAAGCAGATGTTTGTGTTTGTTCTTTCAGGCTCATCTTCCCAGCGCCAAGTAGAGTATGACAGGATTTACATGCAGGCTCCTAATCTCTGTAAGCGAACCTGTTTCGGGATGTAATTCACATGGTATGTCTTTTGATTCGGATTAGTCTGGGCAATCCTCTTACCCGTGGCTCAGTATAACTTATCACTGACAAGGCCGTCTCGTGGAGCAGTGCAAATCCTCATATCCACCCCTCCCAGACTTCCAACTCTTAATTCTAATCTGTCCAAATCTGATCTGAGACTTTAACTTCCAAATACCTCTTGAAAGCCAGAGCTCAAGCTGAAGTTCATGCAAGGGCTTTGGATTACATAAATTGAGGTTAGGGATTTCCAATATGGCCTTATGTTTGAGAATAAGGCAGGGTCGGGGTTTGAGTGTAGGTAGTGGTGGCACAATGTTCTGCGTCCTATCATTGTATCGTTTTAATGCTTAATCTTAAATAAATGGATCATGTCATGTTCTACTCAATATCCTTTGGTAATTCATGTCATTGTGATCATCACATCAATAGACAGAATAGAAAACCAATAATATTCTGTGCCCAGAAATATTCCATATATATTAGGCCTATAGAGTGTATTGTGACTGTTGGGTGAAAACCTTGTATTTCCAGTATGTCGACTTTTCAGGAACTAAGAAAAACAGCCTTGTTTTAGCTTGATGACAGTGCATTTTGGACTTTATCCAATGGGTTTTGAAAGGTTTTCATATGACCAAGATGTTGGAGAATTTCCTCAACACATAGAGGAGCATGTAATCCTTCAATTGCAATTAAAATGTGAAAATCACCAAAATTACAGTTCTGAGGTTTTCACATGACAACACCGATATATTGCCTCGTTCAACTAAATTTAGAATTAAATTGTTGGATATGAAAAGTTTTATAAACAGTGTATACTTTACTTGATGTTGTGCTTTGACATCAAAATGCCATAAAATATTTAAATCTATGAGTCACATTCCTGATCCTTTAAGGTTCTTTATAATTCAATAAACAGGATTTAAAGTAGAGCAGGCATGCTCCACTTTTTCTGTCTCAGCCGGAAGGCCACAAACGGGCTCTTATTAAACGTTGTAAGATTATGCCTTAATCTCACTGAACACATGTTGGGTGGAATAAAAGCAATTTTATTTCTGAAACAGTACTCCACACAGCTCTCTATAATCTTATCCCAGCTTCTCCCAGAAAATGAAAAGTCCTGTTGGCGTGCCAAAGCTGATGTGAGTGTTTTAAGGAGGCTAAGAGACCAAGGTCCTACATGGGAGTTTTTAAACAGACCCTCATTAACCTGCCTGTTTCCAGTTCGGTCTGCACCTACAGCCCAAGGACACAAACTCGTTTCCCAGTCTGAGAGGATTTGAGGCCATGTTCCTTGCTCTTGGTGAGACGGTGGTGTGAAGATGACGATAAGCCAAAGCTCTAAATCCCAGACTCAGCTGTCTTATCTGGAGCTGCTGGGCCGTGTGGCATGCTTTAATGGAGGCGGCTCACTGTCTGGGCTTTAGCTACAATCACATTAAGATTCCCCTTCACCTCAACCGGGCTTGTTTGTTGTCTGTTTTTGATTGAATCTTGTGAATTAAAGTTTCATCTTGGATAAATGAATTCAAGTCACCCCAAGGTTTAATTCTTCTGACCATTCTCTGCCAGATAACTCCCAGGGAGGAACAGTCTAATTTAATCTCTAGCCATATGAGAGAATCGAAATAACACGCTGAAAAAAATAATTGGCATATACAGTAATTTGGCCAACCTTTTAATCTAATGTAAAACAACAGAATTGCACCTTCAATGTGAATGTCCTTGTAGCAATGTAGCAATATAAATGCTGATAATTTTAATGAACTTCAGTGTCAATCTAGCCTCATCTTCCAGGATATTGATATCTTTGCAGGTTCAGCCAGCAGCCCCTCATTGCCACAAAGTAGTGGGGTCTAGGTTGGGCTGACCTTGTTGCAAAGTGATAGTCCTGGTCTGACAGCACCTCTGGCATTGTTGTAGCTCTGCTATTATCTCCCCTCTGTTTCTCACCCCCCCACACACACACAGCACACCCATACCCCCAGTGAGTCCCAGTCTGTTTACTCAGGTGCCTGCTCGCTCGGTGTAGTGATGAACTCCTGTGCAGACTTTAACACTCCGCTGCCTCTCAGGCAAATGCCAAAACAAATCTTGTCATAATTAGCAGTAATCCTGCTCATTACCGTCTGCTTAATTATCCTATTAATAGCACTTCCTGGGAGAGCTTGTTTGCTACGCAGGCAAATGTTTGTTCCTAAATTAGCAGACAAGAAGACAGCTCCATTGTTCAAACAGCAGCTTTGACAAAGCAGAACAGGCAGGATTAACAGCAGACAGAGCGGGCCACAAGCTCATCTCCGCTTGGCGCTGACAGGCGGGGAGGAGGCAGACTGGGCCAACAACAGCACTCTTATCCTGCAAGCTGCTGTATTATCTACACAGTCAAGTACACACAATCAGCACAAGGAACATCATGTCATTAGATATCAGAGCTGCAGTATATTAAGACATAAGTCAAAGAATAGATTAAGATACAGGTGCACTGGGATTAATGGTAGTTGTTCGTACTGTTGATGTATGGTGCTGTGCATGTTTGTTTGTTTTTTGTTTGGGTTTTTTTTTTTTTTTTTTTTTTAATGCGACTCATGTTTAGTCTGGCTTTCTCTCCTGTGGTGAAGCTTCCATGTTGTTCATAATAGGATCCAGTCAGATTCCTCTGACCTTGTAGCCAAGTATTACCAGTGCACCCCACAGACAAACCCCTGACTAACCTCATTACATTGCAGGTAACAAGACACTAATGTGGACTTACAAGGCTCTATGACTTTCAAAGGGAGAGTTGTGCCTACTCCCAATCTTGTAAGGCGATAGGCTCATCACTGTGAAAATGGAGGTATTAGTCAATTGGATCTGTCTTACCCATCCAGCCCCCAAGTTTCCAAACAAGGCTCCAGAGGGAAGCTTTTAAAGTAAATAAGGCAAGTGCTCAGAGCTAGGTGAAACGCAGCCACACAGCAAGCTATACACAGACCCAAGCAGACCCAACACCTCACGCTCCAGCAGGCCCATACATTATAAATGACCCTCTCTCTCCCCCCATGCACCAACCCCCTATACATACACACCCTGCCATAGCTGGAGTAAGCAGAGCCTGGTCTGTGGAGCCTGCAGCACTGTCAGCCCATTGATGTACAACACTCTGCCCTTTGTTCCTTGTACACAAACACACTTTCCACATTAATATTTCACTGGAAATGTACTCCAAGCTTGTGATTTAAAGCCTTTTCTTGTTAACAATGCTGTTTTCTCTATTCTGTTGCACTGAATTATGAGGGCAACTTGTCAGAAAGAAGACGTGCCCATTAGATTATAATACTACTGGAGATAAATGATTACTGGCAAGGAACATGTGACTTAATCCACTATGCCTCACTGTGTTCTATTTCAAACATTTTCCCCGAGGTTGTACTTGCAGCTATTAGTTGAGAGCGTGTACTATATGTTTAATGTGTACATACAGTATGTGTGAGTGAACATTTATAACGTGTGTACTCATTATGCACATATGCATATTATGCATTGCCTTATTGTCTATGCATTTTCTCAGATCTATTTGTTGGGGTGTGAGAAAATGTACAGCCATGTGATGTCGCTTGTTTGTTCTTGTTGTCAGAGAAAAGGCAAGGATCAATGGATTTTCCTTGCAAGAGTGAAACATGACAGACATAACGAAAGCCTTTCATGAGAAATGAATGAATAATTCATAGGAGCTCTCTCGCTGTGCTTTGTTGTGTCTCATACAGATGGGATTACAGAAGGCTAGATCTTGGAAACATATGAAAGATTAATTTGTGATCTGGGACACTGCTTGCTTACAAAAGGACTAAATAATGATTTTACTGAGAGTGGCAGGGATCTGGGGATGGGTGTGATGTGCACAGGGGGCTGGCCACAAAGAGCCTGCAGAGAACAGAACACACAGCACTCAGAATAATCTGACCTGACAGAAATGCGAAAAACTTTGTACAAAAAGTGAACTCCAGTTTTCAAGCATTTTTCTCATTACTTTGATCGATTTATGTGATGATGCAATGCAATGAAAAACCTATGCTCACAATTACAGGAAAAGATGGTTTATTACTTGAACACTATTGTTATTAATTTTTTGTGATACTGTATTGATCCCTGAAGAGGGAAGTCTCTTTTTGCTTCCCCCCCTCCACAGGCAGGTCAGTCCCACAGTTAGCTACAGGACACAGAGGGGCTGGTAGGGATTTGTTGTCTTGCTCAAGGACACTTCAGCTGGGCAGATGGTTTCATGGGGGCTTGAATCCAGGCCCTCCATTTAGAGGACTGTCTCCCTACTCACAACAGCACCCTGCTGCCCAAAATTTTGAAGTTGTAATGTAGACTATACTATGTGCTACTATCTTGATAGTTGCTGTATATGCTGTGTATTAGTGCCTGAAAATAATATAACTCTGATGTCACTCGCATGTCTTTTCAAAAGAGCTCTCCAGTAATTCACCAGGGAAGACGGGAAGCTGTTGTCTGGTCTCTCCCAGATGGCAGAGACTCTAGGGTGGCACTGCTTGTTGTTTTTGATGAGCTGTGCATATACAAAAGCAAAACATCTGGAGCCGCCATGTGGCCCCTCCATTTGGCCAGCCCCATACCTCCCTGAGCCAGATGCACCCAAACAACTGTGAGCTAAACAGCATGAATCATTCATAGAGGAGTGAGAGGCACAGCTCACACCAGGGACCTGCCAGCCACTTTGATTGGAAATCTGAAAAAGCTATGAATATGCACGAGACATTAAGCCTGCTAGGGGGGATGATTTGTCAAATGGTCTGTATTTCACCAATATGGAGAAACCTCCTGTGGCTTTTCTGATTAGAAAATAAAGAAATTTAATGTCCAATTGCCATAATAAGTCAATTATTTAGGAATTCACATGGTTAGCAAGGCGCTACGGAAATGTGTTTGCGGCCTGGTGCTGAGTTGCTTCTCCTGTCAAAGATGGACAGGCAGATAGTGTGGAAGGAGATTCACACCTGTTCCATGACTCAATTAGATCAAGATTAATTACAGTCCAGATTGCAGGCACTTTACATCTGATATCAAACCATTCATGCAGGAATGTGTCTGTGGAAGTAAAATATTAAGTCAGAAATAACAGAAAGTTGTTGTATTGAAAAGACAGACTGTATTCCACCACAGATTTATTCTAGGTAGTCCCCCTACACATTTAAATATAGCATGAATTGGGATTTTGAGAGTGTCTAGCTTTTGTTCGGTGTTGCATCTCGTGTCACTTTGAAAGTTGTGAAGCAGCATGTTTTATATAATGGGAGGATTGCTCAAAAATCTATGATGATATTGTTGGTTGGAATTTTTTTTTACTATACACCTACTGCTACATGAAGCAGCAACCACTAAAAACATGCCATTTTCCAGAAAGGAAAAGTAATGGGGTTTTGATATGAAAATACTAGAAAATACAAATGTTAAATTTTTTGGCACATGTTGTTAAATAGGCACATTAGGACATGCTATATATGGAAATTGGTGAAAAAGTAATTTTGTCTTTAAAAGCAATATGTACCTGTGTATTAATTCACCATGGAGTCCAATTCAGATTGTGTTAAGTTATGTGGGTCTTACATGGAGTGAGATCCACACGTTTGAGCCGTTCATATTCAGACTTGGACTATTCAATGTGTGCACAGAAGATTTCAGGCATGCCTTCTCTTCCGCACAGGTTTATTCATACCTTGGCTAGTTCGTCCTTCCCCACTGGACACATGCCCTTGGGACATTAATTGGATAAAAACATAATAAAATATATGTTACAAAATCTGAAATGATTCAGGCTTTTCCACATTTTGCCTCTAAGAAAGCAATGTTTTTTTTTTATATTGAAAGCATTATATCAAAATATGAGGCTCTTAGGGTAGAGGAGCTGACCCTGTAATTCCTCTGTTCAATAGAAGGTAGTGCTAATTTTCATTCGAAGATACAGTATTTCCTAGATTATATCAGCCTACCACATCTATGAATTTCATCTGTCACATTCCTGAGTGGGGGCTGGGATGGCGCTATGAATACATTTTTAACAAGCGCTACTACCAAACATAAAACTAAGAATTAACCTATAATTAGCTTGTCAGTTTATCGAGCTGCTGAGCTCTTACATAATTTCATTGACAAACATTCTCAAGCGTTTCTCTTTCAAGTGAGATGTCAAGTTCTGACAAGAAGAGAAAAAGTAAGAAGAGAGAAATGTGCAACCTAGCTAGTTCAGCTAACAGTTCTCTGCCCCTTGCAGCCCGCGGCAGTTCTAGCTGCAATGCTTTGATTGATAATCACCACAGTTATGTACATTTGTGAATGAAGTAAAGATAAGTGTGATGGATGACAAAGATTTTCCTCCCTTGCCTATTACCCAAAGCAAACCACCTCCTAACAAGAAGGGAAAAGTTGAAATGGATACTCCTGACATTGTCACCACACTTTCAGCCAATCAACACCCAATCAAACAAACTGGAATTGCTGATCCAAGATGACACATTTCAGATTGTGGCTCTGAAGATAAAGGTCCTGTCCATTTGTAAAAAGATCAACACAATGAAAAGGAAAGTTACCCAATTTTAGCATTTTTACCAAGTGAAGAAAAAGCTGACTGTCCTTTCTATAGCACAAACCACAGATTTGGAAAGATACTCTTGGTGCTGGTATCTTAGGCTCCATGGCGTACTAATACTGAACTGACATGGTGGAGAAGGAGAATGCGGGTAATTGGGAATGCCAAGCTGTCCTGCCAGAGAAAACGTGTGGTACCACAAGTGATCAATACCATGCATTGCTTTGGTGTCAAGAAGTCAAATGGCCCAAGAGGGATCATTCTCTAGTTTTCCTCACAGGTTTATTGAGCTGCACTGTGGACAACAACCAAAGACTCCCCTTACCTGAAGGGGTTTCACTTTGTTGAGGATCTCTGCAAAGTTGACAGAGAGACACAAATAAAGCTGTAGTCTGCAGTAAGATTGGCACACGATCAAGGAAAGGTGGTTTACTACCTGGAAGGACCAGTGGCATGTCCAGAAGTTTATACACTGGGGGGCAAGAAGGGTGGCAAGGACATATTTAGAGGTGGACATGATTTGCTCAATGTTTGAATGTGATGTTTGAATGAAATGGTTTGCAGTGGCCAGCCTATGGGCAATGCATCTACCAGGCAAGCAGGACCAGGTTGCTCAGGTCCTCACCTGTAACAAGCCTCCCCCAGGAGACTGGTGACATCATCCAGAAGTGGTGCTCAGCATCTGAAGAGTCTATGGAAGGGCGGAAGTGGATCTCTTTGCCTCAAAGGCGTCAACTCACTGCCCCCTTTGGTTCTGCTTGGCCTTGGAGACCAGCCCTCTGGGTGAGGATGCCCTGGTCCACGCCTGACCAGGGGGCCTTCTCTATGCCTTCCCACCCTTACCTCTGATCTTGCCAACACGTCATTGATCACAGCCCCAGGCTTCCACTGGTGGCCCCTTTCTGGCCAGCGGAGGTATGGTTTTGCTGCACACGCCCTTAGTAGAATGGTGCCTTCCCAATAGGCAGGAGCTCCAGCTGGGGGGGCAGATTTGGCCCTGGTCCACGGCGCTTTCAGCTGTGGGATTGGCCTCTGAGGGGGCCAACTTGCCGTGTCCTGTGAAGAGTCGTTTCCTACTGTCTGGGGTGAAGGGAGTGTCTCAACTTTGTGGGCAGCTTTGAGAAGGGTGCCCTTGGATGCCATTTGTGCCACGGCATCTTGGGGTTCACCATGCACATTCCCAGATTGAACGATGCCTCTCCACATCTATTGGGTGCGGTCCTTTTACCGAAACCCTCCGCTTTTCTTCTGTGAGGTATGTACTCAGATTCCTTGTGACCCTGTGTTTACGAGTCATCCAGTAAAAAAGAATGAGAGTTACAGATATAACTGTTGTTCTATGAATCCTGATGACTGCCAGAGTTTTCCGTCACTCGGGCAGGACAGGGATTTATCGAGAAAAACAAGATTTTGCTTCCAACCTCTGAACCAGGTGTCCTCACCATATACTATAAGAATAGGCTGATCTTTTTGTTTTCATTGCTGAATGGACCTTACAAAAATAATCAATTTTTACTGGACTTTTCTGTTTCATTGAAACAAGGGGATTAACAGTTATTTGAACAGGCGTGAACTGTGGCAGGATTTTTGTCGGTTGTACTTAATAATAATAATATAATATATTTTGTACCTTTAAGCCACTCATGGAAATGCATTTTTTTGGCTTTCCTATGTACAGTACAATGCAGTATAGAGAAAAGGGTATTTTTGAATTAATCTTATTTTATTTTTAGCAAAGTATTGTATTCAGAAATGAAAATTTGCAAAAACTAAAACTCATTTCCAGATTTCTTAAAAATTAAGTGCCAGTGGAATTATACATTAAAAAAATAACCTACCCCAAAATAGAAGGCTGTAAAAGCTGTACTTCTTTTATTATGTAATTCTGTAACTTTTTTTTCTTTTCTCTTGTTTTCTATACCCATGGCATATTTTCTGTTCCTGTTCAAGAAATTTTATCTTACGTATTCTGATGTTTATTCTCTGAATGTCTTTGGGATACGTCTGTAATACAGGAAGAAAAAAATATTCAGATTCCTACTCAGCAAAATAAATTGATACAATATTTTTGCTATAGGAATAAAAGGATCTATGTATTGTCACAAAGTAATATATCAAGTCATTTTGTAACTAGAGAGCGTAGTGTTAGTTATGATAATCCTTTTGTTTGATGAAACTTGGGATTGTGTGTGTGTGTGTGTGTGTGTGTGTGTGTGTGTGTGTGTGTGTGTGTGAGAGAGAGAGAGAGAGAGAGAGAGAGAGAGAGAGAGAGAGAGATCTAGTGGTGTTTCAGTCATGATGAGCTGGTCACCTATAAACAGACCAATAAACATGGAGGGCTGCTGAAGCAGGTCTATAGAGGAATGTGTCATCAGAGCTCTGACAGCATGTTGTGGACTCAGCACTGATGCCATTCACTGTCTAATGAGATGGGCTCTCACTGCTAATTAACTCATCCATAACTCCCAGCACTCCATTCATCATCACACACAGCTAATTGAAAATAGATCAGGACGACAAAATGTTTAGACCTGCTCAATGTCTCAGCAATGATTCTGCGAGCATTTCCATTAAATCAGTTACAACAAAACAAGGTGGGGTTATTGAAAACAGGGGTGTTTACAATGTGTCATTAATTATTGCCATGTTTATTTTAGTTAAAGAGAGAGTCGGATTTTGAAAGATATGTTGCCAATTACTTCACCCTTATTTTGAAAGCTTCTCCTGGTCTCTTGCATTTTTGTGGACAGCAAATAAAACTTTGCCTGTTTCTTGGATGTGACTGGCCAAGCCTTGTGTTGACTCAAGCTAATCTGTTTGGTGGCTTGGTGACATCCACTCATAATCCAATTACAAATTAGTAAAACCCGTCAAATCTCTGGAGCCGTGACTGCTGCAAGAGTTTTACAGTGTCCTCAGTTAGGCACTCGAGAACTGTGAATTCTGACGGTCCTCTATTTCTTTCTGTTTGATCGTTTTTTTCTGTTTGATAGTTTTGCCAATCTATGAAACAGCATGACAATCATCACTCATGCTTAGCAAAAACAATAATCATGCAGGGTGTCCTCATATTAAAGCAATGATGCAATGTTTTCTCAGAGCCAAAGAAGCAGTGTGGGACGATGCACTCAATGAAGCCAAGGGAGTTTGAAGAAAACAGCACACCCTGTGGGGAAGCAAGCAAGTGCTGAGGGAAAGTAAAAATACAGTGACCTCACTCCTTGCACCTTTTATGGGTTGCATCTATTGGATTCTTACATTCTACAGAATTTGGAAATTTTATAGTGCTGTAATGCGGAAAACCTAAAATATTTTTTCAGCTTGTGTAAAAATATATTGCTTTACTGTGAGGGACACAGACGAACAGCGTTAATGCCCTTGTATGAGAATTAGATTCTGCCCTTCTGTGTGTATTAGATTCTGGTTTATTGCATTGATGGCAGCTTTCAATTTCCCCCAGTTCCCTTTGGTTTAAGAACTAAGCTGCGTAAAAAAGGATTAAGATTACTGCTTTGAATGAGTCATCACTTTAAACTACAGATGGAGTTTACAGTTCAAAAGGGATTATAAATATTAAAGAGGGCATTTTTTTCTTTTCAAATGATTGGGTTTTGCTCTAGTGCATTGCCGAGTAACATGGCATACACAAATTCAAAGGATTAAACAAACATAAATCTTCAAGGTCTCTCTCATGAGTAGGACTGCATTTGAATTGCCTCTGAGTAATATCCAATTAAATAATGCATTGTTTTTAAAACAAACAGGCCCGTCACTGAGGCTGAGTGAAAGCACAGGGGGGAAAAGCCCACAGATACTCTTTTTCTGATGGCCTCTGGAAACATTTGATCACAGCTGTTGCTACGTTTTGAAAGACAGCACTGTTGATAAATGAAAACCTCAAATAGTACACTTTCCAGGAATGATGAAAAACAATTGCCCTCCATACACTTTTACAATTACACAATGACTTTCATGGGTCCTAAGGCCATGGAGCTCACTCAGCATGCAAACTTTCAATTTTAGTAAAAACACGAAAATCACCCAAAATTGGAGTGAGGAGGCTATTACACTACAGCAGTGATAAGCACGCTATGACTGCATGATCTTTTCTCTGACTTTGATGTGGGATCACGACCTCGGACATTATTTCAATGATGGTGAATCTTCAGTGGCTAAGCTCCAGCTCTTCATGCAAAAAGAACAGAAGCAGAGGGCCTACATGGAATAGAAACCTCATACCTCACATCTGTTTGGGAGCAAATTACTGGCCGGGTCGATGACCAGTAAGCACATGAATGGATCAATATCTTCACTCTGAGGGAACAATCTTCACTTATAATGACAATGTATTGACTTTTTAATAACCGCTCATGTTTCAGCAGTGCTAATCATTTTGCTTCCCCTGAAAATGGATCCTTAACTGTGCGTGTGTGTGTGTGTGTGTGTGTGTGTGTGTGTGTGTGTGTGTATGTTTACATGTGTGTGGTTGAATGGGTGGGTGGGTTTGTCTGTCTGTATGTTGCATATGAGTGTGTGTGTGTGTATGGTGTGTTTGCACATGTACCTGTGTGTGGCTAAATGGATAGGTGCATGCATGTGTGTGTGTGCGTGTGTGTGTGTGTGTGTGTGTGTGTGTGCATGCGCCTGCATGTGTCTAGGAGTGTTTGCAGTCGTAACTACCTGTGTGCGGTGTGTGTGCATTCTTAAGTTAAAGATGAGACGACTGATTGTCTCAGTCTTGCCGTCAAATATCCCACCAGCTGCTGAAATTAAAGCAGACTTTTTGCAGCTGTAACATGAGATACTTCTGGTAATTGAGAGCCAATTGACAGGTCGGTGTGACCGTCCAGGTCATATAACCCTTTACACTGTCTGCCCGGCCCTAAACTGGTACTGAGCTGCAGGTTTGGAGGTACAGTGGCCAACATGAGCCGTCCTGTTCTGACTGACTGCCCCCTATGAATAAATGATGGGCTGTGTGTGCAGCGGTCAATGACTGGAATAGCAGGTCTGCTAACTACTGTATTCATCTCTCTCTCCTGCTCCAGAGGAGGGAGGTGCAGCCTGCTCAGTTCCACTATGACAAGGTAATGTGGGAGGAAATTGCACAACAAAGTACGCAAACAGTATATAGGCTCTATTATGTAAGTAGTATTTATTATGCGTGTAGGCAGGTGTGGAATTAAGGATTTGTGAAATTTCTACTGACCTGCATAAATTATTATTAGCCCAGTATACATACATGTAATATTCATGTTTAACAAGGCAGATCATGCTCTAAAATGTATACAAATCAAATGTTTGTGTTATTTTGTATATTTCATATTTTTGTTACTAGCTCACTGTAAGTAATGTAATGTTCAAGGTTAACAAGGTAAACAATGTTTTAAATTATAATGCAGGCTAAACAACACAAACTCATTATCCATAGCCTACATAGCCAGTCCCTACTGGTCTTCCAGCTCTCCACAAACATTCTTCCTTTTTTTTCTTTGTAATTTTTGGAGAACAGTTTCTTTTCTGGAGGTGGTAACTGTGGTGGTACATTTGCAAAAAATCAATAGCCTACATTTCGTTTTTGGATGAGGTTTGTTCATAGTGGTGCTGCTGGTGTTGTTTATGTTAGCTAGCTAGCTAGCTACTGTCAGTGAGCCGCCTGCCTGACTGTCCAGCTTTGAGCGTTGGTACTATGGCAACAATGAAGAACCTTTGGATTTTAAGGTGGAACCGAAGAAATAGAATACAGGCAACTGACTGAGAACCTCACCATACTGAGAAGCTCTATGACACCTTAACTAAATGTTGTTGTAGATTGATGCATGGGATTGACAATCTGCTGCCCAATCTCACTTGCCAATTTAGCGAGTGCCCCCTTCTCTGGATTCAGCTGCTCCCTAAATCACTTGCCTCAGGCAGGCAGGCAAGCTTAATTTCATGCCCTGTATGTAGGTGTACAGAAGGCATACAGCCTAAGGTTGAGAAGGTGTTAGACACACTGCAGATTATAAATGCAATCTGAATGGCAGATGGATTTGTACATAGGTGAAAAGCAAATATAACCCAGACTGCAATTTTCCATCAGCTACTTGTGTCTCTACCTCATCTAAGCATTCAGAAAGAGGAGAGGAGAGGAGAGGAGAGAGGCCCTATGTTAAGTGTCTTATTAGTGGGAAATGACTGCAGTGTCAGACGAGCCCAAGCTGTCACAGTGCAGCCATCATTAGAATAAGCATGAGAAGCTCTTGTCGTGGATGGAATCACATTTTAATCCCCACCACATTATTACGGTGGTGAGGAAGGTCAGCACTCAGGCACATTTAAGCAGGAATAAACCCCCTTGAGAGCTTATGATAATGTCTTCCTTCAATGGGAAATATTGGTCATATTTTAGTTTCAAGCTTTTTGTAGAATACGGTACGGCTAATGAAGAGCCTAATGTAATGCAGCTGTGCGGGCCGCCATGGTAACCATGAATAATTCAGCCTACTTGTTCTTTGGTTTCCTGGTCTCAGGAGGGTTCTGCCTATATTGTCCATTATGACAGGCCATTATCCAGCCTTCAGCCTGCTAGCTCTCAGATGGTGCGCAGAGCCCATTTGTTACCCCTCTTGCCCCTGGTAACCTTCAACCAGCCGGAGAGAATGATTGAGACTATACTGTTATATAAACATGAGAGCAAAAGGTGCAAGAGGCAAGAAAACGAAGAGACCCTTCCACACCAGGGAATTCAAGGAGGCCCTTCCATTTCATTACAAGTGCATATTACATCTGCCTCCAAAGCCATCACTCACTCTTTGAATACAAATTGCGCAAACAGACCACTATACTATATTATTTGAATTATGCATTTCCTTTTTTTGATCACAGTTATTTTTTTGTAGCATTCTCAGCTAAATGTCATTCATGATAATTTAGTGACAACCATTGATCAAATCACATCCTACAGACGATAGCGATGCAGCCACAAGGAGCCAAGAATAAATTCAACAGTCTAAAAGGGAATTAGTTCTATGATTGTATTCGGTCTGGAATGTAGTCAGTATTGGACCAGCCAGTTGAGGAGGTGTGATGCATTTGATCTAGTCATTAGGACAGGCAGGGTGCTCTGTGCCTGGTACCTCAGCCATTTCAAATCAATGCCTGTGGCGGGTCTTAAATCAATGAGCGTGTTGCATCTCAGAGACTCATCAGTTGACAGTCCCCAGAGAGCCTGGAGAGCAAGGAAGAAAGAGAGGTGGAAGAGAGAGAGAGAGAGAGGGGGGGGGGAGGGACAGAGAGAGAGAGAGAGAGAGAGAGAGAGAGAGAGAGAGAGAGACAGAGACAGAGAGAGAGACAGAGAGAGAGACAGAGAGGAGGGGGTGTGTGCACTCTTAGCTACTGACCTCTGTAATTACCCTGTGCTACTGCCTGAATCCAAATGTGATCCGATTGAGATAATTGCCTATTGGAAACACCATTGAACCTTACTCCAGTCACAGCTCTTGAGTGATCTTTGCCTGGACAATGCTGAACTTATGTCACGCTCTGGCCTAGCTGCTCCTGTGCTTGGGCTTGATATTTAGCAGAGGAGTGAATTGAGACTGATGTTTGTGTTCTTGTGATCCCGGCCCAGCCATTGTCCCAAGGGCAGGGCAGAGTAATCAGGGCCGTGATAGCATCTCTGGGGGGGAAGGAGGGAGCAGGGCCTGTGGGCTGATCCAGAGGGCAGATATATTTATCTAGGTAATGAGAGCCCAAACACTGTGGCTCTGTGGGGAGGGCCAGGGACATGGCCTAGTGCGCTGAGAGACCCGCCGGTGCCATGGCAGCGCAGTCCCCGTGCTGCTCATTAAACTTCCATCAGCGTGTGGTCACCATGTTCCTGCCAGGCCTCCAAAGTGCCCGTTATTAATTCATGAAAGCACACCGCACATGTGATTGAGTCTGGCGAGCAGTGAAGCATTGAGGCACGAGAGATGGGGGAAATATTGTCTGTGTCTGAACACCCAACCCTCCACCAAACCCCTCCCACGCTTTCCCTCTGGCAGTGTGCCCTTGAAAAAAAACTGAGACTGAGACACAGATACAGTATGTTGTGAAACATTAATAGCCACTGCTGCAGTTTGCCTACAGCAGGAGAGAAAGTGCAATGCGGGTCATGTGAGCGTGTGTGTGTGTGTGTGTGTGTGTGTGTGTGTGTCGGTGTGGATGTGTGGGTGTACATGCACATGTGTGTATGTGCAAATGTATATGCATGCATGTGTATTTGTACCCATTTACGTTTGTGTTTTATACATATGGAGGGGGTGGTTGTGTATTGTTGAGACATTCTATGTGAACATATTGTGCATAAATGCTGTGTTGTTTTTGGATGGGATGCTTGTATATACGGTGAGCCAGCTGCTTTTATCTTCACTCCACAGACGTACTCTCCAAAGCTAGTGTTGGGAGGGCCGCCTTTAAAAAGGAGACAGTAAATTGGCCTGGATATGGATTGTTGCAATTGAATTTAAAACATTAGCTCCAGGATAATAAGGGTTGCTACAGAGAAAATCTAGGAAATGCATTTGGTCGTTAGAGCATGGAGGGATGGGACTAATGGCGTATGGGGGTGGGTTGGGGGTGGAGGCAAAAAAACGATGAAAACCATTTTTAGGATGAATGGGTTATTTCAGGGAGAGAGAGAGTGGGAGAATGAAAGAGAGGGGGGAGGGAGAAGAGAGAGACAGCAAGAGAGAGGGGCGCTACATGATTTCAAATTAACCATTATTGTAGGCTGTGACATGTATTATGTCTCCTGAGGCTCAGAATCCTGAGCTCATTTTCACGGAGAAGAGGGGAATAAGAGTCCACTGTCACAGTTTGAACGTGTACTGCTGGCTTGAGCTCCTCATCTTTTGGCCAATTATAACTCCTCTTCTTCCAAATCCTTCCCCAACTCTCTAAGGCAAATCTCACCATGCATGGCTTATTGTTACCCTCACTCGATGTCCAATTAACAGAATGTTCCTCTCACTTCCTCCCTCCCCCTGCTGTAGGAAATGAGACACTGACCAGTAAAACTGCGTTTACTTACAGTACTCTTTATCAATGTAATGATAATGGAATAGCAGTGGGAATATTCCATTATTATTACATCAATGCAGAGTAGAGTACAACATTGTAATTGTATAATCATGAATGATATGGATCATTTTGTTGCTATCACAAGTGGGAACTTATTAGCACCGTCCCTGTTCTAGTTGCATTGTAATTAAAACGACAGACCAGGGACTATACAGCACATCTATCCAGCTTCATGTCAGCTGAAGCAAGATGTGAATTAAATGTTTATAAAACAGTGTCTTAATTATTGTCGCATCGCTCACATAAAACAATAGCTCATCTCTGCTTTTCTGACATTGGAATGCAAACAGCAATTGAGCTATTCTCAACGGTATGAGCCTCTAGTTGTATTTCTACTCAAGCTCATCTCATAATTGGCATTGTGAGAGACTATAGATTAGACAGAAGATGAAATTGACCTTGTCCTAGCCTATGAGGAAGACAAAAATACCTCTGTGTCAGTCTACCTTACATGGCTAGTCAAGCAGAAAAGAGAGAATGGCAGCTGTTGAGAGAGAGGAAAGCTCACTACATTATGTTAGCTGGTGTTTACTATCTTGTATTGTGATAGGTAGCGAAATAACGTGCCACTGTACAGCCCAGGAGCAACTCTGCCTGATTTCATCAGTGTGTAATTAATGTGACAGGCTGAAAATGCTGCTCTCTCATGTTAATAGGCACAGTAAGCTGCAGTGTTTATGATATCATTAGACCAGTATGTGGTGTCATTATCACATGGGTGGAAAATGTAGCACTAAATTAATATCGAGAATTTTCTGTCTGGTGTGAAAAAAGCCCTAATTATTAACATGAATTTCATTACAGATCTGACCAGCTATTCTCTGCTGGTTAGTCTGTAATATTAATTGCTAAGGTGGGAGGTAATGTGAATTTGTTGATGCTGCCCATTCACCTATAAATGTGTGTGTGTGTGTATATGTATATGTATACAATTACATACATACACTACCAGTCAAAAGTTTGGACACACCTGATTGAATGTTCTATGTTTTTCATTCTCTTAAAGCCGTTTTGATCTAAACGCTTATGCTTAAATGCTTGAAATTTGTTTTTTAGAAAAATATAAATAGTGCAGTAGATGCCTATGTATGAATTTCTTTCCAAAGCCTTTGCCTTTCCATCAAGGCAAAGAGCGGCTACTTGTGTTTAACACTTTTATGGTCACTGCATAATTCCATTTGTGTTATTTCAAAGTTTCAATGTCTTTACTATTATTCTAAAATGTTGAAAATAGTAAATTAAATAAAAATGTGTGTGCTCAAACTGTTGACTGGTAGTGTATGTTACTTTTTTTTGTCATGTCAGCTTTATTAAATAGTTGACAGTCGAAAGAGACAGGAAAGATTGTGACACAATACCTAGAGACTGTGTTGTGTGGTAAATGTGCACATTTACCATTAAATGTATACATTTTTTCCCCACATTTACCGTAACATATACATGTGTGCCTTTTTGAGAGCCTGTTCAAACGTGACAAGCAGGCAGTGTGGGGCCAGACTGCGTTGTCTAAGTTCATGCCCTGCCTATGGTGATGTTTGACCAAGTAAGGCCCAGAGCCTTCACTGCTGATACTACTGCTGCTTGCTGAGGCTACAGCAAACAAACAAAGGCTAGCTCTTTGGGCCACCTGACTAGTCAGTAATGGGCCCAGCGTGCACACTAATCATTCGGAGGCTGCAAACAGAGAGGATGTGTGTTAGTATCAGCCTGGACATGGCTCTGTCTCAGTCAGCACACTGCTGGCCTGACTGTCCTAAAGTAGTCAGGTGTCTGCACAGTCACACAAATGCACACATGCATGTACACCCCCCCCCCCCCCACACACACACACACACACACACACACACGCACACACACACACACGCACACACACACACAAACCACAGAGATGGCTCCTCTTTTGAACAAACCCCCTCCCAGCCCCCTCCAGGGAGCGATTTCTCTTCTAACCTTCAGAGTGAAAGGCATATTAGCTGACATTTACTGCAGCTTGGAGAGGAGCGTGCTCTCCGCCAGCAGAGCAGAGATTTACCACAGCCAAGTGTGTGCCACCTGTCTGACTGGCTCTGCCATCAGGGCCACTGCCCAAGAGGAACCATTAGTGGACCACTCTGCCACTGTCTCAGCACTCACTGGGCAAGTCAGTTAACATGTGCTGGGCTTCCAGTACACTTGTAATCAGAGAAACACATGCTGTGTTCTTTGTAATGCCATTTAAACTCGGTTATGACTCAGCTAATGTTATATAGCGTCATGTAATTTCCCTTTTATCAGAGTGTACATTCTACAATAATGCAGTAATCAATTTATGTAATGCTGCTCAGAAATGTTGATAATCCGAGAGAATTAGCTGCCAGTGAAGCATTATGTTGTTATTTTAGTCCAGGGTAAAACAGTCTGCTGAGTCTCCAGGACCCAGGACTCCCTGTACCAGAAGGACATCTGTGTTATATGTGTCAGAAATGTGTTAGTAATGTAGTCGCGTGGTCGCGAGGGGCGCTGTGGAGGAGCAAGTCCCATCGGGAGACAGATGGCAGTGGCCACAGAAGTACGAGGCCTGTGCTGGCTCTGCACATTCACTGTAGGGCCAGATCTCAACACCTCACCCCTTTCGATTAATCAAGCCTGCCTTGGTTATTTAAGGCCTCCAATTAATCATGCAGGATAACTGAGGTGATAGATTAAGGTTAAAGGAAAGTTTGGGGATTTGAAGAGAAAAGGTTTGTTTGAGGATAGCTTGGCACTGTAGTCAATAGTCACCTGGCCTAAACCAAGAAGGATTATGGGTGATAATTTCTTAAGTCAATATTTAAGTGAAGACATTTAAGTGCTAAGGATCACTTACAGATCACTGAGGCATATTTTCTTCGGTCATTATTAGTAATGTGATATTTTGACTTACTGAACTGTATCAGTGCTACGGTGTCTATTAGAATCAGTAAGATCATAGTCCACAGAAAGAGAATATGATGTAGATTTATTGTCAAATTATAGATTAGATTTGCATCTATACACTTCAGATCACCTCTCTACCTGGGCAAAATGGTAATGTCAGGTGGTAATTGGGGGTGTGGGCTTTTAGAATTCATTATAGACAAATGATTACAAGTCTCCCCTAAATGAGTTTTTTAATCAGAGGTGGCATATGAGTGTTAATTCATTCTGATGGGGGAGTGAGGGAGCAGGAGCCTGAGAGCGCTGCTCTCCAGGGCTCTTCACTGGTAATTTAACTGCTGTATGTGAGAGGACATGCATACATCAACACTCAACACCTCAACAGTCACAGTCGACAGGCGTGGGGGGCAGGGAGGTGGGTGGAGTGGTCAGTGAGAGGTTTCTCCAGCTCCGCAAAACATTGACATTAAATCTGCACAAGGAGCCATCAGAATAAGATTTCAATCCCATACTGGGTGGAGGATGGATAATGGCATAAGATGAGGTAACCAGATTGCAATTATTCATGTTTATGAAAACTTGTTTCATGCCTCAACTGTAATTTATTATCTGCCAATCAGAGCTTCCTTTGAGTAGAAGGTCTACCAGTGTAATCAAAGCATTAGTAGGCATTGAATAAAGGACGTCTCGTTGAACAGCAGGCATTCCCTCTGTACTGTAACAACAAGTCCTTGGTTTGCTAATGAGTGTGTATAGTGAGACCGTCTGGTGTGCTGTTAAATGGCAGGGAGAGCTGTGAGGATCTTATTCTAACACTTAAAGCTGACTTGATCTCCTGTCTTTACTTCTGCCAGCTGCTCTTTGCTCTGACAGACATGAGCACATTTCTTGGAAAGAAGATTCTGGTTGAGCCATTTTCCTGCCAATCAAAGTAGACGGGGTCAACTCCCTCGGGGAAGTGTGCTCTCACACTCATAGACTCAGCTCTCTATACATTGCGGGTCTCAAGATGAACCCTGCCGCTTGTGTGTTGATGTAGAATCATTTGAGCATGTCAGCATGTAAGCTGGCATGCAGCTAGTACACCATGTCTATAAGGGGCCACAGTTAAGTTTACACTAATTAATGGGGCTGAACTTTTCAAGGCAATGCATAGCTTTCCAAGCAACCCAATTCTATATTTAAGTTCTGGATGCAGTGGGGTTATTTACAGCTGGGAACATTACCCAACACCTCATTTTGCTGAATCCAAATGAAAACTGCCACCTGAGTGCAGAGAGAAGATTGGGAGAGTTGAGGGACTCTTGTAGCTGAAGTAAATATCCTAAACGTTAATAATAATAGTTCTTAAATCTTAATTTGCCCAGGAACAATCCTATATGAATCATGTGCATGACTCTGAATTATTTGTCTCATTCTATTTGGCTAATAATATATATATATATAAAGAAGGACGCACATTTGGAAGGATACTGTGACATTTGACAATGGCAGTCTAATCTAAGCTAACACTCTTAAACAATGTAGCACCTGATTGTTGGCTTATCCAGGGCCTGTGGTTACTAAGCCCTATCCTCCAGCCTGTGCCCAGCACTCTTGGGGCTTTAGTGAGGCGCTACAGCCAGGAAGGGGGGAAGTGCATGCTGAGAGGGGTGGAGTGCACAGGAATGTAGGGGTGCTGAAATTTGTACTCTCATAAGACTCTCTCCCTCTCCCCTTCTCAGCGGGGCCCTGTTGCCACCTCCCCCTCAGCCTCTCTCCCCCCGCTCCTCCCACATGACAGAAGAGCCGCCAGAGCAGCTGGGGTTAGGGATACTTGTCAGCAGGGCGATCGTGTGTCCTCTGAGTCTGTCCCCTGTCTGTCCCGCAGCCACGTCGACTGACAGCCAGCATCAGCTGATTATCGCCAGTGTGGCAGTAAAAGGAACCCACTCTGGCAGTGACAGGCTTATGACCTGCAAGACATGCTCATATTGAGTAACCAACACTTCATCCGAAGGCTCAGGCTGTGCCACCCTAGCCTTGAGAACACACTACTGGGCAGATAGTCTGACACATTAGCAATCTGGTTAAGGTTAAAGGAGCAAACCATAGCCACGGTCATAAATTGCTGTTACCCTGTACAAGATGTTTATGTGTTTGTTCCCATTAATTTAACTTTATTGCTTATCTGATACACAGCAGAACACTGTCATTGTACAGGTCTAAATATGACTCTAATCATATCTGCAGACACACATCTAATAGATCGTGAAACCAAAATGTTTGCTCATCATTAAAATGGTCCTTTGCGATGTTTGAATAAGTTATATTGCCGACTGAAGCCAAGTGTGGAAACGACAGTATATGAGCATGGCACTCATAAAAGTTATTTTAATCCCCCCTGGCCAGTCGTGCTTGGTGTTTGTGTATTTTGAGAATCTCTGAGAGGTTAACACCCCCTGTGCTCAGAGGCCCAGACAGACTACTGGTGTCTGGTATCAAGCTGAATTAAAGCTATGTCAACACATTCAGCCAGCCAGGCTTACATTACAGAGGCCCCCAGTCCTCTCTTATCTGTGGCACAGACATACACAGTCAGCTAGATTACACACACACACACGCACACATAAGCACAAAAAATAATTCACTGTTTCCCATGTTTATTCTCAAAATATATTTTTTGTGTTGAAATATAAATGAGTTTGGAAAGTACAATCCTTTTATTGTCTGCCGTCAGGACATGTTTGCCTTGTTTGCAATGCACAAATATTAGCAAGTACTAAATCATATTATTTATTGATGGCATCAAATGAAAAGTCTCATAGTTCTGCCCAAAAGCATCAGCATCAAACTTAATTATTTAATATAACTCTGTGGGGTTGTGTTCTGGCTGAAGCATTGTGACTTCCAGAGTGGCATACATTGTAACTTTGCTTCCTGAGTGAGTGAGTGTGTTATTGTGTCACCAGCCTGGGGCCCATGTTGATACGCAGCAGCCCTCATGCTACAGACTAACAGTAAGTGTAACTGACTAGCTCCGGCTTATGCTGTTATGTAAAGAAGCCTGGTCCAATGGGAGAAGCAGTATACTGCTGCCTGCCCGCTTGGTAAAGTCAGCTTGAATGAGGCGATGTTGATGTTGTTCTCTCAGACTCCTGTTGTTCTGTTGATTTGCCTGTGTGCTGCTCGTTAGGCTGCTGAAAGCACTGTGTTTAGCCCCAGAGATGGTGGCTTGAAGGTGACATCTGTCTGGGAGGTAGAGGGGAGAGGAGAGGAGAGTGCTGCGCCATGCTGCTATAAATACGCAGCGGCCGTGACAGCTCACAGAGGAAGCAGCTGAGCAGAGGAGCTTTGCTGTGCTGCATACCTCCTAGTGACCCTGTCACTTCGACAGAGGTCTTAATTATTCTGCGCTGGCAGCTCCCCTCTGCTCACTGCTAGCACTCTGACACAGAGGGGCCTGTCAGAGGAAAGGGCCACACTGTTCTCTGTAACATACTGCTCTAACAGAACATGTAAACAGCAGCTTGATTCAGTGTATATACACTGTAGTCCCTATAGCAATCTGTCATTTACGTTTTAATTTAGTATGCACTTGTGTACTTCAGTGCTCTGCAGCCTGATGCCATTTATCCTGTGATTACTTTGCACATACTCCCGAGACTACACAGTAAGACACAGAATTTGTCATCTTTCTGCTCACAATGACTTCAATGGTTTTTATAATATTCCAATTTCATATTCTTTGTTCCCACTCTGTATTCATACGCAGCACATTGCATATGATTATACTTATTTTATTTACTCTCACGAGTCCTTTCTCTTGTTGTGTTTTATCCTCCTCTCAGAAGTCTCTACAGAAATGCTTCAGTTAGATGTGCAGTTTCTAATCTTAACTGGGGGGTGTATGCTCAGGGTTGCAGTCCATAAAACAAGCCATATTTTAACATGGTGTGAATGACCTCTGTTGCCCTGTGAATGACGCTAGTGGCTTTAGCGGCTGGTGCTGGTATGGAGGTACATCTTTATCACCTTTGCAGGCTTAATGGCAACTTATAAATGGGGCTAGTGTTTCCACACTCAGGTTTCAATATAGTCAAGGTCACAAACTAGCTCCTGTTACGCATACAAACACACACACAAACACACACACATACACACACACAGTCTGGTGTGTGTGTGTGTGTGTGTGTGTGTGTACAGGTACAAAATTCTTTATATTTCAGTGTGTTTCTAAGGAGAAACAATGTTATCTTGACCAAGAGTTCAGGTTTTATTTGTTTGTAATCTGATTTGAGACATCTCATAATTACAGAGTACACACCCTTGTATATCACATTATACCAGACAGCATTTTTTGCTGCATTTTCACTTTTACTCCACATTGCTGGCAAGATAAGTGCCCACTACTCACCCAGAAATAATTCCTCATGTTGTTCCTGCAGAGCCATAACCAGCACTCTGCCGTGACAATGACTGATACTGTTGTGTTGCCTTTATCTAGGCCCAATTGTTTGTGTGTGTGTGTGTGTGTGTGTGTGTGTGTGTGTGTGTGTGTGTGTGTGTGTGTGTGTGTGTGTATGTGTGTGTGTGGGTGGGTGGGAGTTTGCGCGTGCGTGACACTAACTGGCACCAGTGGATAGATTACCTAATACAGTCCAAGCACGTTATTAGACCCCAGGGCGCTGGCTAAGTCACTCTGAGTTCTGTTTCTGGCCTTTTAATTATTCATCAAGGTATTGCCTGGGATGTAACCTCAATTACTGTGGGCTGCGGGGCCAGGTCACGTGTTGTTAACACTGCGCTGTGATCAGAGCCACCACAGGGAAGGCTGCCAACGGGAAGAAGTGCTCTGTGGCTTGGCACTCCACCCACCACCACTGATTGGCTCACATTTAGCAGGATACTCGCTGTACTGCTCAGGTCATGTGATTGGGCTGAGGGTAGGGCAGGGGGGGGGGGGGGACCATTCCTCAGATTCCCTGTAGCCACAATGGGGACAGGAGGATGGTGTAAATACTGTAAATCAAAGCTTGATTGGTGTGATCAGTGTGGTGTGAGCAGCCGTATGAGGCTGAGGGAGTGAGGGAGGGAAGGAGGGAGAGGAACAGCTGAAGGTTTTAATGAGCCAAGAGGAGGGTGAGATTTGAGCTCTCTCTTGGGCCCACCTGTAGTGGGCAGACAGGCTGTGCACCTGCAGTCCTGGAGCCCTCAGCAGACAGAGCAGCGGGGGAGAGGGGAGCTGGCAGCCCAACAATGCTTGACAGAAGGACACAGGGATGAGAGGTTGGTCTGATTTGAATGGCTGGAAGGTGGCAAAACCGAGACCATGGTCCATCCCATATCCCATATCCCTTCGTTTCAGTGTTGTCTCGTTGGAGTGAATGTATTAACTTCTCACCTGCATTCTCCGGGACTAAAAAGCATAACTGAAAAATAAATTCAAATGAACATTTCTGTCTCTAAAATTTACAAGATAAAAAGATGTCTGCATTTCCATTTGTAATATCCATGAAGTCGACACCTACTGCCGAATTTCTCTACTTCTATCAGATTTGGTGAGAGTGATCAGACATCCCATTTCTCGGCTGATTTGTGGTGATCGTGTGTGGCCATCCCCTGTGTCTGCGTTGCTCTGACAACCATGCCATGCATATCCAGGTAGTGATAATGAGAGCTGCTGTCATGGCGATCTATGACTAACAGCAGTTTCACGCTGTGTTAAATCAAGGCTGTTGCCTTGTTAGAGTCTGCTCCCTCAGGCCCCACCTAGCCTTATCATCTGATACTGAGGCCTCCATGTCCCATTCCATTCACGACAAGTGAATCAGGGTATATAAAGAAGGTTATCATGAGGTGACACGTAAAGATATTTTTACTCAATGTTATCCACACGCACACACACACATTACTACACGCACACAAACATTCACACAAATAATCCACTGTCCCCGGTGTTTAACTGCAGCGACCCAGCGAGAGCCTTTTAGAGTTAGTATAGTATAGTATAACAACACCTGCCCATTCTGCCACTGTGTGCACTGGTTGAATGTCTTGAATATCATATCAACATATCTGGTAGAGTGTGAGGGGAGACAAACTGTGGTGTCTGAGCTGAAACTGTTCTGCTGCGGGATTGTATTGCATTACACCCAGAGGAGAAGAGCAGATGTCCCAGAGAAGTGCTACTAGCTCCAGGCAGCCTATCCTCAGGGGCCAGCAGACAGGAAGCAGCTCCAGATGGGACATCCTGTGTCATAAATATTGTGTGAATTGTACTCACTATAATGGCACATGGCTATTTCTGCTATGCTTCCAAATAACCTTGACTGTGGATTTACAAGTATGCACATAAATTGCAGTGAATGATTTAGAGACAGCAGGGGTATTCAGTGAAACACGTGGACGATGTTAAGAGTTATGCCATGCCTTGTGAATGGCATATTATTTTCTGTTCTTTGTAGTGGCTAAGCTTTGCTACATAACTGTATAGAAATAGATACTAGATATTATAGATAGGATTACTTTAAAACACACTGCAGAAGGGCCAACAGTTAGACAACAGTTGTTTTTTCTGGTCTTATTATGATACAGGATGATTCTGTAGTAACTAACAGTTTTCATGAGTCTATCCTACAGCTTTTATAATCCCTCCTTTATTAGATTTTATCTGGAGGTTAATTAAGTCCTGTCTCCAAAGGTTTCGATAATGTAGTAGGTGCTAATTAATCAGCTTGCTCTCCCACTTGTGGCTAAGGTCATGATATTGCTTTGTTCATTTTGATCTGAGAGCTAAGTCATTGCTCTCTGTTTTCCATGTTGTTTAAAACCAGAGAACATTGAAATAAACTTGCAGAATGAATTCTGGGGCCAGAAATGCAAAAGCTGTGCGAGCTGTGTGATCCAAGTGGATTATCCATAGCTGCAGTCCTGGTGCTGCTCTGGGATAGCGCCTTTTATTATGGAGTGTTTTATTGCTGTCAGGAGTAAAGCTGACAGGGAAGAGGCAGCTATAAAATGAAGCCTCCCATTCTTGGTAGTCTGTCACCTCCTGTGAAAGCAATGCAATCTTTACGCACGTGTGTTCATGTGTGTGCATGCATGCTTATGAGATTGATGTGCATTGTGTATTTGTGTGTGTGTTCAGTGGGAATGAGACGGGATGCTGAGTTTCTAAAATAAATAAGTCATCAGTGGTAATTCTGGCCCTGTGTCGCTGTAAGCTATGTGGCCCTGACACCTAATCTGTCTCATACTCCAACCACAGAGTGCGCACAGTAGTTTATGTGTAGTATAGGATCAGGGGAAGCTCGAGGGATCATTCATTTTAACGTGCTGTCGCATCTGTTTTTAGGGTTGACAGAGTTTTGGCTAAAATTAAGTGACCCAAATATTTTGCCACAACCCACAATGAGCGAATGGTCCCATCCATAACATGAGAGTTGAGCAATATATCAGTGAAGTGTCTTCCCTTTTTTTTTTTTACTTTATATCTCAATTAGTCCAAAATGTCAGAATAGTATCAGTTGTGTTGTATGTCAGTAGATACTGCTCCATGGGACACTCACCAGAGAAATGTTCCAAGCTGTGTGTGCGTGTGCGTGTGTGTGTGTGTGTGTGTGACAGCGTGTCGATGACCCTGTTCCCCTGTGCATGCCATACAGTGGGGAGTAGTAGGGATCAGTGGAAGCGGGGCGCTGACAGGCTGACCCATACCAAAGCCCTCTGTCATTACTGGGATCAAACTGTCCAAGGCCACAGACTTTCACTTTAATTCCTCCCACAGAAAAATGCTGCGCCCGCCCAGGACGCTTCTCACTTATACAAGTACAGTTACATTACCAGTCTGTTTGATGCTTTCATAATGGCCCCCAGAAAAGGATGAACCCATCAGATCTTCAGCACTGGTTGAAAGAGTATCTCTGGTGCAGGGATAGAGTACGTTATGTGCGTGTGTGTGTGTGTGTGTTTGTTTGTGTGCGTGTGTGTGTTTATGTTTTTTAGTAGGGGGAAAGGGAAGGTGTCTGTGGCGAGAAAGCGTGTTTTCTCTCCTCTCTCCTTCTCTGATTACTGCTGTTTTGGCAGCTGACGCCCAGTAATGGAGACCTGGCTGTCAGGGAAATTTGTAGCTGTCTGCTGTAGCGCAGCTCTTCATTCCAATCAGCAGCTGTCAGCCCAGCCTAGGCGGTTATTAATGATGGCCACTAACTGCCTCACAAATTCTCGGCACTATTTGAGAGCCAGTGTGAAATAAGGTTACGCTCTCCCAGTGTGCTGCTGTGGGTTAATGGAGAGGTCTCAAATATCAAACAACACTAGAAAGTACCTCTTCTCCTCTCGCCTTCTCTCACTTTCAGGAGCTCACACATCGTACAAGATGGGATTATTCAATGTAAACAATACTGACACAACCAATAAAAGTTTTGTCCTTGACAATAGTTCGATGGCTGCTCTTTAAGTCAATGTTATTGTGCTGATGCTTGTGTCATCATTTATCTGTGTGCATTGCTAAAGTAGCGGCACTCCTTGATTGACTGAGATAACTGCACCATAAAAAGTTCTTTATATCCTTGTATGGTAGAGGTTGCACTAATAGAATTGTGTGTGAGGCCATAAATGCAACCGTGACAGAAAAAGCATGTGTTTGTCAGCTGTTAAACATGTGGCATGGGCATTCTGAACAGCACACTGGGGAACAGCTGCCATATAAATCACTCACCTCTAAAATGCTGGGATGAGCTCTCCGCCCTCACCGTCACTCTGCGGGTGAACAGAGGAGCGATTCAGGGTGGGAGGGGCTGACAACAGGGACATGACACAGCCTCCCACCTGCCTGGCAGGCAAGGCAGCAGAGATTACCATTGGCCACCTCCTGTCAGGTTCCACGCCAGCCCTCACCTCCAGCTGAGTGAAGCCTGCCGCACCTCTGCCTCCCATTGTGCTGTAGGCAAAACGGCACAGTATGGCACCGCCCAGCCAAACACAGCAAAGAATTTTACCACAAGCTACTACTACTATATGTGGTTTTATTGACTCACAGTTTCCCTCTTATCTTTCATCTGCCAGATCACTTATCAACCCTTTTAGGTAGATGAGTTACACCACAATGAAGAATGATGCCCTTGGCTATTATGGACCTTGTAAATGAGGATAGATTCCTGTCCTGTGACAGGTAGCAATTAAGTCTTAAAGAGATCTAACAAGGTCCTGAATTATCTTTGTCAGAGGTCGTATCAAAGACCAGCAGCAGGGTTTCCTACCCTTATTCACAAGGCAACTTTTACATCCCTGTCCAGTCTGCAGGGGAGGGCTCACACCTGCAGCACCTCACCCAAACATAAGCTTGTTGTGAGAATTCAGTGTGCAAGCCTTCTGCTAGCACAAGCTGATCACTGCTGAGATAACAAGCTGTTGTTTTGGCAACAGCCAGACTATCCGAGAAATGATAGAGCAAAAGAAGGAATGATAATAATAATAATGGTGACTGTTATATGAGGTGCTGGCGCCCCAGAGTCCTCAGGCTGTTTGAGGTTCATTAAGACCTGTTCTCCCTCTGCTTTAGTGTTGGGCCACATTCCACAGCGTGTTAAGTTGTTTGTTACCGGCTGTGCTGGTGCAATGGAGGGTGTAGAAATGGATATCTGATGGAGTGGGTGAGCCAAACGCTCCGCTGGTTTACATCTGGGAAAGAGGAAAGAACTGTATAACGTACAGCTAACGACTCAACTACCTGTCAATCCACACATGGTTACCACCCTGCCCTTTAGGCACACTGTACATATCGCTGAGAAACAGATTACAGGTTAGATACTATTTCTTTAAGAGGTGGAGTGAGCAGTTGTGTAGTTGAAGTACTCTGTGGTATTTGACCTGCAGTGTCAGGTTTATGGTGCTCCTCTGTAGAGCCATCTCCCCTGGCTAGACATTGACAGGAAGGGGTCAGGAGGAGTGTGACTCAGATAGGGATCCAGATTACAGCAGAACATCTGCAATGTTGCATTTTCTTTAAAGAAAATATTGCAACAACTTTGGGTTAACACCTCTCAGGTGTGCACAAGACAACAATCAAGGCAGAGCACTCCATAAAAGTTATAGGACCCTCAAGGCACACTGGGAAGAACACATTAGGTGTTTCAAAGATTAGTTCAACTGTCTCATAGGTGTCTTTTGTTGTCAAACTGACAGTTAACATGTGACAAATAAAATGTACTGGAGAAATGTAATGTTCCTTTCCTTCCTGTTTGTAGTGATATCACAATCAAACCTGTAATGTGATCACAAGTCTGGAGAGATGAAAGGAGAGAGTGATGTGACAGAAGGTCATGGAGCTTGAGGCTGTGCCAGGGAGGGGTGGGGACTGACGTCAAGAAACTTTGGTGCATGTGATCAGCATGATACTACAAAGCGATCCCAGACTTTCAGCCGTACTAACAGATTAGTTCCAAGACTGCGGTACAACATTTTTTTGTCTGTCTTCTTGCCTTCACAATCGGCACTGTGTCTTTTACATGCCTCCTTCCTGTGTCGCAATCAACCAGCTGTAAATTATATGGTGAGGCTTTAATTTGCCTGAAATATGCCTGATTGCCTCTGGCAACATGTACATGTTGGAATGATGATAGATAGATAGATAGATAGATAGATAGATAGATAGATAGATCTATCTATCTATCTATCTAATCTAATATTGTACTTATATAATGAATATACTATAGGAAGGAAGTAGAAAAGATTGTGTATTTATTTGTTAATTGAATCCTCTCCTGAGCAAAAGTGAGCAATGCTAGGATCTGGTTAACCCATCAGCCTATGGGTGTGTAACCCCAGACTGTCAGGGGACATGGTAAACCTCACTCTGTACCTGTCAAACATAACATGATGAACAGCCATAAAGTCGCACAGCGTTAAAAGTTCGCTTTTCCCACATCCTGCTGCCAAAGAGCAGGGCATGGCTGCAGAACCACAAGACCATAATTCTTGCATGCTCTATAAACTAATCACTTCCTGGGTTTCCTCACTTCAGGACTCCACTGTTTCATCTGCATGGAGATGAATATTCTGGGGTTATGAAATTCACATTCACTTACGTGTCAGCCTATTCTGGGATACTCGAGGCAGAATAGTGGAAAAAGACTGAAAGAAGCATTCCATATAAGTGAGCCGTTAAATTTCCCCTGAGTCACTGTACTTCTATGTACTTTCATGGATCTAGTTTCGGGGCTGGGTAAGACCTAGACAGAGGTGTCTTGCAAAATTGAACACCTGGGTCTTTGCAAAGGGTTGGGCTTTGAAAAATATGAACAGGAGACTTAGAACACGCGTGAAATTGTTAGCTTTAGCTCAGCTCTCTACAGTAAGCGGGGGCAGTGAGAGGGCACTTCCTCCAAGAGGCTGATCTGAGTGATGCACCATTAACTACCTCAGTCCTCAGTAGATTTGACTCTCACACTTCCATTTCCACAAAACAAACAAAAAAAAAAACCTTTTGAAATTCTTCATGAGAGCCTCACAAATTACATCCATGCTTTTGGAATCCAGTTCTTTCCACTGGAGACATGATTGGTTGAAGTAGATGTGTCCGACCTCATTGGCCTCATCCTTGAAACTCTACAATCTGCCCATTTAGGATCACAGTAGAAGTGTGACAGCGATGTTGTCAAATGTGTCAGAGTGACATGGGGGACTGGCTCTATTGTCATTCACTCAGCAGGGGAGTGGCAGGTCAGCGATTTATGGAGCAGACAGGCTGCAGCCAACGCCAGTTCACACTCAGTCGTTGCCCTCTGCACAAGCTGTAACTGGTGGGGCCGCTCGGTTTCATTAGACCTGAATAATAGACAAATAATTACAAAAATAATAACTTTATTTATTTGGCACTTTTCAAAACAAAGTTACAAAGTGCTTTACAGAGACAAAGAAGTAAAACAGAGGTAATAAAATCAGGCAAAAGCACAGAAAAATAAAATAAAATAAAAGCCAAAAACAAAACGAAGCCGATAAAAGTCAATAAAAGCCAAAACAATTAGAACAAAGTCAAATAAAAGCAGTGCCGAAAGCGACAGAAGAGAAGTAAAAGCAATAAAAACCACAACAGGAGAGTGAAACAAAACAATTATAAAAAAATGCTATTCTATAAAGGAAGGTTTTAAGCAGGGATTTAAAAGATGACATAACTCTGCTCGCCTCACTTCCTCAGGCAGGCTGTTCAAAAAGCAAACGGCTGTGAAAGGCCGGTCACCTTTAGTTTTAATCCTGGATCTAGAGACCGCTAGAAGGGCGCTGCCTGAGGACCTCAGGCTACGCTCAGGCTTATAAGGGGTCAAAAGATCCAATATGTATCTTGGGGCTACACCTTGTGGAGCCTTAAAAACTAACAGAAAGATCTTAAAATTAATTCCAAAATTAACAGAAAGCAAGTGCAGGGAAGCTAGAATGACTGTAATGTGGTCCCGTCTCCTAGTCCTGGTTAAAAATCTCTTATTCTCTTATTCTTTTTTGAGATGGGTTCCTAAAATGCACTCCACTATTAGTTACTATTAATAGTAATACACATGTGTCTACCTGTAGGTTTTCCTGACAGCGTCCATGATGGAGCGTCACGCTGATGCAGGCTTTGAGAGGAACCCAAGTGAAGGTAGAGCTGTTATTAGGTTCATATACACCGAGGCTGACTGGTGTGACTCTGGAGCCCAAGAGAAATATCTGTCCATTTAATACACTGCACACATTTACCAGCAAGAGAACACTCAAACAAGGAAAGGAAACCACGGAAATTCACAATTTTGTGGCTAAGCTATTAGTGGCTTTTTGGCTGGCAATGCTAAAGATGGATAGCTTATCTGACTTTAATAGCTGGCACAGCAGCATTAGTGCTGAGCTGGAGCGAGAAGAGGAACAATACGGCACATTAGAGGAGCAGCCAGCACACGCCAGAAACTGCTCCAGACTTCTAATTAGCATTCATTAACAGTAGGGGAAAGAGCGATTATGGTCTTTAAGTAGTGCATTAGCTAATGTTGCTTTTTCACATGTCAGCAGATTTAAACAGGAGGAGTGTGCTGCCACATCAGAGCCACTGTGTTGTGCTGACTGGGAGGTTTTGGTTGATGTTTGTGATGACCTTAAAACACAGTGCTGGTGTTTGTTTACACTACTTATTACCCCTAACAAGGCCACAGTCTCAATCAGACATGGCTGACACTTTGCTACCATTACAGCTGGTGCAAGAACTCAGCTGAATGTGTGATAGGAATTACACTACACTGTTATTTTTGTGTTGCTATACAACCTTGCTGGACAGGCAAGGGGGAAATGTGATATTCTGTATGATGTATGTGTCTCACAGACTGTTTTAAGTTAATAAAATATCAGAAACACAACAGCGTGAGCAAGATAAATTCATCACCACATCATCACTCTGGTCAATAAGAGAATATTGTTTTTCCACTTGCTAAGTTATTCTTGTCATATTACCGAGCTCGGCAGACGCAGAAGCTCAATATATGTTTGTTTTCCAGAACATCCTATAGATTAAATTGGATGGTGGATGAATCTTGAGCAAACAAAAGGCGCTGCTAGCTGATTTGTTAATAATTTCCTCTTACTTCATAGTTGCAAATGAGGCAAAACTCAAACATTGGGCAGCTGCCCTCCGTGATTAAAGTTTTAATTCCACCACAAACCTTTTTTTTTTCATGCCACACCATGATTTATGTGGAGAAATCACTGTTAATGACCTTTCCTTTCCATTGTCTAAGTGTATCCAGCCACACAACCTTCAGGAAATGGAAGAACTATGTAGTAGTAATGTAGTATTTGTGCGTCTGATTGTGTGTATAGTGACAGTATCATAATCAGGCTGTTGATATTGGCAGCTGCTGTGAATGGACATTGACCTTGAATAGACTTTCTTTCATGGGTGAAACCTTTACCTGAAAGCTTGAGCTGTTACTCAGAACTGTCAACAAGTCGGGGCTAGACTGTACAGTGCACCATTGGCCAGGAGAGTGAGAAATGAGGGAGGCCGTAGAGAATGGAGGAACTTTGAGCCTAACAATAACATTCACATAAAAGACTGACGATAAAAGAAATGTCACTCTTGTCAAACATGGAAGCTCCTGAGGCTAAAGTAAGCAAGAGTTTGCTATCTCTTATCATCTTTATTATTATTGCTGCACTGTGCGGTCAAGGTTCACCGGCAGAGCATACTAACTGTCTCCCCTCTCAGCATCCAACACCCCCTCCCCCCACATACACACACACACACACACAGACACACACACACCTACAACTCTCCCTCTCCCTCTCTCTCTCTCTCTCCTACCACCAGCCCTGCTCTGTGTGCTCTGCTAATATTGACTCTCCTGACTAACACTGCCTCTATTGAGTCAAACACAGAACTGTTTGACTAGAATTAGAACATCATTGAGATAACAGCCATGGACCTGTCCGGGCTCGAGCTGAGGTGCTAATGTAAAGCAGAGCAGGAGCCCACAGTCTGATGATTGTCAGCTAGAGAATGAGCCGAAGGTGCAGAGGTGGGGCCCGCAATCTGTCCCTACACAAATGTTTTCTCACTCTACCACTTTTATCACCGATACACAATAACAGCCACTTGTGAAATGTCTTCTTGTGAAATCGCACAGTGTTGCTCTGTTTATTTGTGTGTGGTTTTCTGTCATTAAGTCCATTGAATCCTTCCTTGAGGCTGTAAAACTGGCTTGTCACTTCAGCTATGGGGCCATTGTTTCATTTGTCCTTTGTATCTCTGTGACATAAATGAAGTACTGTAAAACTTGTTGGCAGCAGAAATAAAAGCTTGTGTGCCAAAGCACATTTTTTAATCTGAATACAGGTATTAAATTGTTATCTTCAGTTACACATTGCAGCTATAATGTTAACAATTCTACTCAACCATAAAGCACACACAAAGAGCGCACAGATAAGCAAACCTACTCACCTACTCACCACAGGCGTTCCTACTCACTCACTCTTAATCTCTTTCACTCTCACACACATACACACTTCATAGGGTTGTCATTTTAGTCTGCTGCTAAATTCAATGCAATAATTATTCATTATATCTTCCAAAAATATGTTTCTGTCAATCATCAGTCAACCTATTTAACTGATATACCTTGTTGAGCCGAGCCATCTGAGTCAGGGACAGGCCATGTTTGTCAACCACATGAAAGGAAGAGCTGAATAAAAGACTCCTGCAGACAGCAGTGCAGCAATCTTTTCTGCTTATGTGGTTTCATTTTATCCCTACAGGCCCTCATGGTATTTTGAATTGCCCTAGGTTATGTATTCACTCGGTCGTGTAAGCTAAATGAACCATCCATAATGTAAATGAGAGAGAAAGAGAGAAAGAGAGATTGATAGAGAGCGAGAGAGAGAGGGAGAGAGAGCTGCAAATTCAGTGGTGCCCCTGGTGTTGGAGGAAATAGAATGAGATGTCAGCATTTTCCCACATTTCAATTTCAAATGAGCTACAGCTGACTGAAGAGTCAAACCTCCACACTGGATATGCCAAATTGTGCAATTACTTACCAAAAGATTCTACAACATGTGAATTTAAAAAGTCAAAAGTATTAGGAATGTGGTTTATTCTGTAATTTACATTAAATGACTTCTCATCCTTGTCTTGGGTTTCTGTGCATGTAGAGAGTTGATAGTCCCCACTCCATCATTTAAAAGTTGCTGACTTCCTCTGACTAGGGCATAGCTGTCAGTTTCGTGCTGTTGCATTTACTGTGGATGAACCCCCACCTCTCCTGTACCCGCTCAGCACACAATGTCCCAAATGCACTGTTTTGCCATTTAGGAGATGGAAAGCACTTTTGTAAATAGTTAATAGCTTTCCAGGGACATGGGCCGTGTTTTGGGTGTGGAATAATCACTGTTGGAAATTCTTGTCTGCCTGTTAAAGGAGCAACACAATACAAGGTAACCAAATAACAATAGCTACATCGCTGATTTTTACACTCCATCTCGTTTCAATCAATAATTACCCAGCATATTTGCACTTGGCACTGAGAAACATAGTCCATGTTATTTTGTGTCCTTGTTGAGAAATATTTCCTGGCATTTTACTGCTTCCAAAATGTTACAGCCAATTTAATATTAGATAAATATTTGAGCTGGCATGCAATGAAGCATATGTCAGATGAGCAAAGGCACTGGCACTACTGATGCATTTAGCTGCTCAAAGGGAGAAGAAAGACAAGGGAGAGGCCTTGTCTGTTCTCCATTAGAATCTACTCAGTTCCTCTACAAACAGTGAGGATGCTAGCCAAACAAACTTATTCAAGGGGGTTCTGTGTGGACCATGTTAGCTCAGCAAATCCAGCTCCACAAACATGCTTCAAAGAATCCTGCTATCTCCACAAAGCCTTTGATGTGGGTATTGATCATGCAGAGGGCTGTGAGAAAGAGAGATGCAGTGGAGGTTTAGTATTCTGTTCAGGCCAAGACAGAATAGATAATAGCAAAAACATGCATTCCCACCATGCCACACAGTTCTACAGTTATGACAGCTGCACAAGCATTTTATAAGTCTGAGGTAGAGGAGATCAGGGGTAAAAGAAAAGGAAGAGAAAATTAGATCATTTGCCCCAGTGACGGATCACAGAGCATTATGTTTACTATAATCAACAGCGGTAACAAAGCAGCAGTGACAGGGAGGAGCAAGAGCAGAATCAGAAAGGAGTCAAAACATGGGTTGAGAGAGAAGTAGACCACACCTCTACACAGGTGACAACACAAATAGTTTGACTCTGACATCTGTCCACCTCCATCCAAAAGCACTTCTACATTCTCATTCTAAAAGGTCACCTTGCACCCAAGAGGAAACAGTACAACAAAACGCATTGTTTGATTATGCATGGTGTTGCAGCGCAGAGGCAACATATAGCTACACAAAAGCAAAGCGAACAAAATCAAAGCAGACACTACCAGAATGACACAGTCACGGGGTATGCTATAGAAAGATAAACAAAGTCTGTTCTTCTTAGCATGGTAAAACAACCACCCACAGCCCTGCTCCTGTCTCACACTGAGACCATTAGTCACAATGATTTCTCTGCCAGCTGTCCTGGTGTTTGCTTAAGCTAGCCTCGCAGGCAGGTTGAGCCTCATTTGAATTCTCACTTCAGTTTATTAGGCATGCGCTGGATCATTAGTATCCAGTAAGGCTGATGCAGATGTGTACCTCAGGTGATGTTCAAATGCAAATCTGAGTGGCCATTAATCATGTGGATAAACACACCATGAACATAGCACTAATCGTAATGCTTCATGAATTATATGAATCCACAGTCATCCAGTGATTTGCTTTTTGGAGTGACCCTCCCATTCACCTTGTCAACAGCAGTCACCGCCAGTGCTCTAATCTTATTTGTGCACATGGATATTGTAATCTCAGCCTTTATACTCACACCTGGCCTTGTTTGATAAAAGTTGTTGTTTTATTAGAATGAATGAACTTAGCAACTTAGCCATACCCTATGAATTAAATAACAACTCCTTAATGTGCTTTTGTAATGGTCTACCATTTACAAAGTGCAATGTGCAAGGTACTGGATAAGAGCACCAGAGTTGCGGACTATTTTAAGATAAACAGTTGATGTGTGTGTTCAAAGAGGTCTTTGTGTTTGCTTGTGGGTGGGTGTTTGTGTGTAGAGACCTGAATGAGCTTTATGCAGATATGAAAATCATGTGATGCTATTTCACCCTCTTCTAAATGCCACCTATGATTGTCCACAGATAAGATGGTTCCAGTGTGAGTCATTTGCATGAAAGCGACAAAGGTATGAAATACCATTATCTTTCTTTCTCTAGCAAATAAGGGCTTACAGATATCTGTTTAGCAGGTTAATAAGAGATGTATTTAACACCCATTTAATATTTGTACTTGAAGCTAGAACATTCATGTGATGTGAGAAAGTGAGTCATTCTCTACCACATCCAAATAGCATTTAATCATCATACATCATGCTGTATCGTACAATTGTCAGTACAATCATTTCTGGCATCTCCTCTCCCTTCATTTCATCAGCAAACTGCTTGGAGCACTGCTTAAATAATCAGCCAACTGCACGCAAAGCCCAGTTATGCCACAACATTAACTAGATGAGATCAACCACTTGTAAAAAGGAGTTGAATTTTTCTGTGAGGGACACATTGTGGTTACAATGAAAGTGAGTCAACGGAAATCAGTCATGGCATACTGTCACCACAGTAAGGACACAGCCAGTTAAAGTGCAGCCAAGCCACATATACTGGGCAAGGAGAATACACTCAACTGACAGCTGCAAGCACTTAGGCTGCTGCCAAGAACAAAGACATGGAGAAAAAAAACACTATTCAGCCCACTTGGCTATAATGAGCATACACAACAATGACTTCCAATATTTTCAGCAAAAATCACTCATGGCTTGAATTGCCTTTGTCAGAGGTCAACTCTCTCAATGTTGATGCGTAACCACAATAACAAGCATGAGACAAATGGATTCCTTGTTACAACTTATGCACAAAATGACAACCTGCTGCGTCAGGCATTGTTAAAAATAGTCGTCATCTGCATAAAGCAAGAATACAGACTTTGATTAGATGTAGTCGTAGAGAGAGAGTCCTAATGCAACAGCGCTAAGCGACAGCAGCTAGGACAGGACTGAGAGCAGAGCAGGAGGAGACGGAGGAAGCAGCAGATGGGATGAGGTGTTCCGAACCACTAACCACATGCGCTTTAAGGGTCAGAGCAATTCACATCCAATGTGGCTCTAAACAGCTGAAAACCAAACTTTACCTCAGGGAGTCTCTCTGTGTTCGTGACTCTTTGACCCATCTCCTCATTGCAACCACACCAGTAGCAGAGGGTGAAGGGGGGCTTCACCTTGCATTGAGATTCAACGCAGCGCCTCATGCCTTCACTATGCATGTTAGTATGCATTAAGGCAGAGGAGCATGAGGTGAGCAAGCAGTGAAGAGAAGCACCACAAAAAGCCAGATGAGTCCCGAGAGGCTGGGAGATGGGCTGAATGACAATTGACTGGCTGTCAACACTCATCTGCATTCCCATATCTTTCTGGCCTGACACATTTAGCTGGCAGGCAGTCATGGCCTTGACATATTGAGATGTAGTGTAAGGACCCTGCGCAGAGCTGTTCTCATGCAGTATTTACTAAGTTTCCCACTAATTGACTTTCATAGTCAGGGTGTGCTATCCCTGCCACTAAAAGAAGGCAGAAAAGCTTGTAATGGGTTATAGTTTATAGGACAGCTGTGACTGCGATTGAAATGCTTACGACAACATGCCCTTCCATTCAGCAACCATTCAGTTGTTATGATACAGCTTTGGAAGGAACTTAAACCGCCATCATACCTCAGATGCCCCACACAGCCAAGTATAGAATCCCACTGGATAGGATTACACTTTCATCACACCTATTTAAACTCATGCCCACTTTTCACAGCCTGATTTGGGACAGTGTGTTAATGATATAAGCAGAAAGAGGTCGTGAACCTATACTGCTCAAGTCAAATTGGCCAGAACAAAATATCAAGCATCTACTTTAAAGGATGTAAAAAGGCAAGTGAGACATTTATCAGATCAGTGAGAATTATTAGTTATGTAGATAGAAAATACAGCATTAAGCAGATCAGGTTTGAGGAAACGATCATCTTATATGTAATATAGTGGACAATGTTATTTTGAGCCATTGAATTATGAATGACACACACAGTATCATGGGCTTGGTTTGAAAATTACTTCATCCTGACCGTACCAAAAGACAGCTTAACACCTCTTTATCAGAGTCACTCAACCAAAAAGTCAATAAAACACTGCAATTAGGCTTGCTCTTTTAAGAACCTAGATGCTCTAATTGACTGTGTGTATTCAAGTAGAACATCAGCATTCCCTCTAGCAAGTTTAATAACACTGATAAGCATAATGCATAATCATAAGCTTACAGCTCTCAAATGCAGAATGATCCATTCTTAAAATACAGCTCCAAGAATGGTGTTGACTGTAAGTCTTGTGTATAGGCTTAATCTGGGCCTATGTGTACAATTTTAGTTTATGGTTAATTAATTTATAACTATTTGCCTTTCTCCATTTTTTCCTCAAATGTCTCCTTGCAACAGGTAATGTTAATCAGGGATTCAACAGGAGTTTCATAATAACATCTTTGTAACGCTCCTGCTGTTAGCTTGTGGAGGGCTGGGTGTGAGGAGGAGGGGATAATAGTGTGGTGCTGCACATCAAACAGAGCCCAGTCAAAAAGCAAAGCACTCAATATCTCATAGGAGTGAATTTAATGGCCGCTGGCTGCTCTGGGCTCTTGACCCTCTCCAAGAGGCTCCATGTTAGTCACTCTCCAGTGCTTTCCAATTGAAACTCAGCCAGACTGGTAGTAGATGAGATTTCAACTATCTACTCAAGCTTGGATGAATGTACCAGTAGCTGCTGCTGATCATTGGGCTGATGTTGTTCAGTTGACATGAGATAGTGAACCTGGGCACTGACATTTCAGTAAGTTCTTGTTTTGCTGGGAAATGTTTCAAGCAAAAGGCTTTGAGAAGACTTCATCCTTCTTCCCCAGACCCCTGTCTGTATGTGTACAGTGTTTTGACATGTGGGCCAACATGTCATTGTTCAATCCATAACTTACAATATGATTAATGTAGGCTACACTACCATTTGCCTCTTTGTGATAACCAAGAGTAGCAATAACACAAATACCAACATGGTTCTTCTCCCTCCTTTGGCCGACCAACATCAAAACAAAAAATGCTAGAATATCAACAAGCCGCCAAAGTGAGTTCAGAACAAAATGCATAACATTGGAGACCAGAACACAATTGGGCTTTTTAATGCCTGGAACCCAGCTGACTTGGCCCGAAGGCAGCCAGCCAGACTAATTTAATATGGATTTATATACAAAGTGTCTTGTTTAACATAATGAATATCTAATCAACCATGAACACAGGAAAGCAATTTCACCAAAGTAATTGAAAGCAGACTTTGTTTATATGACAAAGAATATTGCTACACTCTTGGCACAGGATAGCCCAGAGCTCTAACTCAACATTAAATCTGTCTGTTCAAGCACCAGTTTGAAATAAATGGGTAATCTCTCCTTATGAGAGAATGTAGTAACTGCTAATTGCAAAGCATTGCTCATCTGCTGGTACTTGGTCAACTCTGCATCCAATTGTGCCTTGCAACTCTAAAGATGCCATAAATTACTTGTTTGTATAAGGCTCATCACAAAAAGCTAACACTGCAGAAATGTATTGTGTTTCTGTTTGGTGGTCATTCAAAGGGTGGCCATTTCATGACATACTAACACATCCACAGAAATAGTGAGGAATAGTGAGGAATGCCACAAAAGGGTGTCAATCACCAAATGCCTGACAATTAACAGCTGCAGTCCTCTGCCGCCATCTAGTGTTCAGGGAAGATTCTACTAACAATTGTTTGTATCTTTGTGCATGATACATTTTGCATTCTGTGAACTTCTCTCAGTAGATAAAACATTACAACAAACTGGTGCTTCAAAGGAATTTTATTCCTGAGTGAGTGTACAGTGAAGGCAGAGGTGCTCAGATCTGTCAGGGCCAGAAGCAAATTTCATACATTCCAAAATAACTGGTTATTCAAAATCTGAATTTGAAGCTCAATATGCCACCAAGCAAGAGATAGAGACAAACAGTATGCAGATTGGCACAACCAATATCATGGCATCTCCACTGACTCCTTATGTGCCAAGTAATAAATGTGATTACATTACACACAAATGTGCAAAAAGACCATCTTCAGCAGCAGGGCTATAATAAGCAAGTATTTGCCCCCTCTTCGACTGAATCGATAACACTTGTTTTTATAGTTACATCAAGATATAAAATATTTTATGAAACAGCTTTGGTGAACAATGTATATATATATACACACACACACTTGCATATAAAAGCATAGGAAATGTTTAAATATTAATTCTAGAGATAAATACAAAAAAGTTCAGAGTCCACTATTGCACAACAGCCAGGTGAGGAGAGAAAGGAGTGATGACTGGAGCAGCTGTCAGTTCCTCCTTAGGGTTTTCTGCGCCTGTAATACACAACAGAATTCAAATCAAACCCTCCAGCTATGCATTACTGAGAAGACTAAACACTATTCTCAGATATAACCCAGAAAGAAAGGACAGCTTACTTGGGGTATCCATGATGCTCATAACCAGGTCCCATATTTGACCCAGCCCTCATCTCCATAGCCATGGAGCACTGGGAAGAAAAAAAACAAACAAAAAAACAGTGAAATTTAGGGCCCATTAGAACCTTTAAGTGTTTTTGTCTTCCAATTACTTCTTTGTTCAATAAATAGCTAACATGATGAAATATGCACTGTTTGAGTAATAATGCTACAATAAATGGGCGGATCGGGTGGCGGAATGGGTGTATTACCTAAATATTTGATTAGATATACATTACATAATTAGTTAGAAGAAATGACTAACCAGTGTAGTAACTTTACATTGTCTAACATTAAGCAGTTAAACGTAAAATTAAAACAGGTTTCATTTTACTCCAGCTTCAACATTTTCTTAAAGGACCATAGCAAGTTTCATGTCAACAAAACAAGTACAGTATCTGGATTGATAATTTACATTGTTGTGAATGGGATGCCAGCTTGTTATATCTCCACTGAAGAATTACAGATTATGGAACGTCTGATACAAATTAATTTTCAGACAAAACAACAATTTGACTGTAAATATGCCTGTAAGTGTGACAAACATACTTTACTCAAACGTACGATGCTTACACGAAGAAAAGTGGACAGGGTTTTGGACCAATAGTTATGGGCTAACTGCCTCTAGCAAGTTCTGCTTACACATGCATGCACATGTTCATCATATCGTCTCTAAAATGGTCCATAGTAGCATACATGAGTGATAGTAGTTATTAATAAAGAATAATCACTATAATCAATGGTATATGTTGTCTTCTCACCCTTGTCTCAACATCTGTCCAATCTCCGTCCATACGCTCACCCTTCTTGGCGGGGCTGCCTTCCGATGATCTCCTCTTGCGGCTTCACAGAAACAAAGGCATGGTGACACAGTGAACCATCTCTAAACATCATTATATTATCAAGCTGAGCGGCAGCTAATTATAATTGGCTGTGGAAAGCTACCTTGGGCCTGTGGCGTGCTCCTGTTTCAGGGTCTCTATGTCAGTGAACTGGACTGCTTGTCCTCCTCCTCTGGTTTTAATCACCTCACCCTATAAAAAGAAGAGCGTGCATTAGGTAGTGAGTCCACCGCAGACCCTTCTTAACATCCCTAGATTCTTTTTCCAATAGAATGTAAAAGAATGGGCATGTTGCTCTGCATTGTAAAAGGTGCTAAGGGCTGAGCATGGGCTGCTGGGTTCAGAGTTTAAAATATTTCAATTTGTGTCAAATATCTTAACCGTTTCAGCTTATTTACCTTGATAAGTTTGGTCTGGATCTCACCATCGGAGGCAATCTCCTGATGCGTTAGCACATACTTGTCACACTTGGACAGGACCTTTTCACTGGGGGCAGACACCTTGATGGAATTGGGGATGATGGGCTGCAAAACTGTATCCAGGTCCACGCTGGAGGAGGGCTTGTGGTCCACCCATTTCTCACCACCAGCAGAGCGGGAACGGCGGTGCAGCGGTCGTACCGGTGTCGTCGTCTACTCAGATCAAGAGTGGAGGAGAAATGAGTGACTGTGATTTTTACTGCATGGAGAGACATCCCATTAGTGGTCTAAACAAAATTTAGCATTTAGGACCAATGATTACATTAAAGCTTGACAAAATGATCTGCAATGACACCGTGCTTGCTCCCTCAAAAAACAAGCACAAGTTAAATATATGATCAAATATGGTTAACATATCACAAAAATTTCAAAGTCATGTGTTTCAAAGAGAGCAGGATATTTTAATAGGTTAGTAAACACTATATTATTATGAACATTTTCACATTTAAGCTTGGGGAAAACAACCCCAAATACTCCACCTGACTGAAAAAACACAACGCCATCATCAGAATGGTCATGATGAGAATGATAGGGGAAACCAATTTTCTTTCCGCTCTACAACCTCATGACGCTCCTCACAGCTAAAGCACTGACCCTGTAGGTTCTCTCCTCTAGGTCTACATCGAAGGTAGGAGAGGGGGACCGGGCTTCTTCCTCCTTAGCCCAGCACATGCCTCTCCTCCTGACCTGTCTGGCTACAGGGCCTGATGGGATGGGGGATGTAGTGGTTGTACTAGGGGAATCGCAAGCCTGGCTGCTGTCCTGGGCTGCCCACTGCTCCCACACACTGATGCAGGAGGCCACAGACAGAGAGCTAGTGGTGCTAGGGGTGGGGGAGGAGGGCCTTGGCCTCGTCTCGCCCTCTAGAACTCTATTGGCACTGGCTGGTAGTGACCCTGGCTCTGCCCTGACATGGAGTGAATCATTAAAGCACTGTGGAGCAGAGTGGAAAGACTGCACAGTTACATACATGCACAGTTACATACAGTTAGTATACAGACACAGCAATCACATTAAAATTAGATGAATGTTACAGTGGTTTGAAGAATAAAGTGCATTTTCTAGGGAACTATACATGCATTTAGGTAATTAATGATCAGTTTAGTCTGGTCAGAGTCTGTGTATTAGTTGTGCTATGCATAATAGCTCAGTTAATGTTAATTATGAAGGGACAGAATCGTGTTACCAAATGATAATTCTCATGCCACCTAACGGCCTTTATGTTAGCAAAGAAGGTAAATAGGAGGAAGGGCTAGGAAGCTGCTCTAGAGGCGCATGTCAACACAACGTACAGGCACAGGTGAGGGTGAGGCTGATCTCTTCGCAGGGGTGCGTTCCTCTCTGGAAGGTCGCTGAGGCTGCATTTGACGTGGCGGAGGCTCAGGACGACCTGAACTCTTGCTCTCTGTCACAATGGCCTTGAGTTGCTTCAGCTTCTCATCTTTCACCCAGAGCTTGTTTTGCATCTCCAGCTGCTTTGCATTAACGCGTCTCACCTGCACAAATAAGAAGCATAATGTTAAAGGATAACACCAGTGACTGGACAGAGTTTTATTGTCAGTGGCTAGCAATGACTTAACAATCAACACCAGACAACTTTGGTTACATCCATTGCCCCGTCAGAAACTAAACTGAAACAGAATTCCATCATAGTTCCCATGTTGCTAAAACACGACCCAGAGGCTTAATTAGTAAGTTATCATTGTGACAACAGAGCTACACACTGAGGAAACAGATATGCCCAAAAATGCTGTTAGGTTAACTTTGCCATTTTCCACCTAGGTGGTGCAGGCCACTAGAAGTCAAAGAGGTCAAAGTTGTTTCAATGATCAAATACAAACATACACACAAATGAGAGATTAGATGCATTTTAATGCACTAGGAATAAGTGAACTGTATTACAGTTATTGGGAAAGATGAGGGAAGCCAACACTATCTCAATGGTGACAAATCTGCCAAAATGATAGCAGAAATGTATCTATGGTGGCAAAAGAACATGACAGGATTAGCAAAAAGCCCCCACATTGCTGCTACATTAACAGCCTATGATAGACAAACAGGCAGATAACCTGTTTACACCCCTTTGTTATTTAAATGAGAGCTACTCACACATTCTTTCTCCCACTTGAGCTGGGTGTCTGTGACCATGCCGTGCATGTGCTGCTCCATACGTCTCTTCTCAGACAGCTCCCTCTGCAGCCTCTGCTCCCTGGTTTCCAGCTCATGCTGCAGCGAACGCTTGTCCACCTCATATATATTGGTGGTTTTTTGCAGGATGTCAATCTGAGACAGACCCATATCAGACATAAGAAACTAAGCAACATTATCTACAAACCAACAATCTTAGAGGAGGTTGGGATCTTTTGGTTTCTCACCTTGTATTCTTGCATCTTGGTCTTCTTCTCTAAGCGATCAATCTCAGCCTTGTAATTCTGGATGATTTTGTCCTTCTCTCCCAGTTTGCCAGTTTGTTCATGAATAAAATTGTTTTTGGAAACAAGGTTGCTGTCCAGTTCCTGAAGCATAGACTTCATCATGTTGGCTAAAATAGTATGGAGAACAAATGTGAGCCCAAACAACAAATCCAACTGTATAATTAACCTGGTAATTGTCCAAAGGAGTGAGGGTGGGACTAAAATGCCAGCAGTCACCTGCTTTGTTGTACTCTTCAATCATTGTCTGCCTAATCCTCTGTCGCTTCTCCAGAGCTTCGATCATCCTGGGCAGGGTGATGTCATCGTGAGGGTCGATCAGCTCACAAGAGGGCAGGGGCGGGAAGCTGTGCACTAGGTGGTTAATAACAGAGGGCACATCTAGGGAACAGAAAGAATTTACCATGAATAGAATACACATAAATCCTGACTCTGACTAGCCCTTTTCTGTGAGCGAGTACAAGATATTCCATCGATGAACTATTTACATGTATTGTGGTTAAGTAGAACAATTAACCACTCAGCTTTATTTAGTATAGTTACACTATATTGTGCATGAGTATTACCTCTGTCTACTGGACCACCACGCTCATCCAACTTGCGAGACAGTTCCTCTTTAAAGGCCTGGTTTCTGTGACGCCGGCCTGCAGCGAAGCCACAGATGGGCCTGTCCACTGGCCGAGCCACTTCCACCTCCTGGGTCATCTCTGCAAAGCGCATTACCAGCTGTGCAAACAGAGCACATTTTGCTCCAGATTATTGCATAGGAGTCATTGTCTCTCAAATAAAAAGGAACTTATATTTTTTATAAAAATAAAAGGAAGATACACAAACTTCCTAAAAAGTGAAGGATGGACTTACCAAGCTTTCCTCATAGTCATCAGCCTTGGGATTGACACACACAACCATTCTAACTTTTCCTTCTCCGTCAAAGTAGTTCTTGAATAGATGGGTTACTTTGGAGTCTCTGTAGGGGACCATCTATGAGGGAGAAATTTACATTAACTATATGGATCATCAGTGAATATAATGACAGTGTTCTCTGCTTCAGTCTGATAAGAAATACGAACCCTGTTTGTGCCACACATCTGGTTCTCGCGAAGTACCTCAATACATGTCCGTAGGGTCATCAAGGACTGATTAATGTTACCTACAATGAAGAAGTTGTTTAATCTTGCATGAATTTAAGCAATATGCAAAACAATACTTTTGCTGATAAGTAACAAACCTGCTTCACGTAAACGGTTGCCTTCTGCCCTTGTCCTACTGGTGCGCTCACTTCCTGCCAAGTCCACCAGACACAGCTGACTCACAGACACCTGGTTCTTATCCTGAAACACAAGCGCAAAAACTCATTCACATAAAATAAACAAGTATGGATCTGATTTTATAATTGGTGCATATATCATAATTTAAGCATCCAAATATAAATCATTACAGAACTAGAACCAGCTCTGGGACCAGAACTGGAATCATCCCACTCCACACAGTCAACTTCAACTGACCTGGAGAATGTTTTCTCCATCTGCATCCAGGGGAGCCTGAGCCAGTTTGATGATGAACACACTGTGGGAGCGGCTGGACTCTCTATTCAACTGGGTGTTAGCAATCCTCCTCTTCTTCTGACCTGGAAGAACATTATACAAGCTTCTTTTCAAGCATTTTTACTGACAGTTAGCCACTATGGATGCAATTTAAACATTAAACCATTTTGGGCACAAAACTACAATTGCCCTCTCTAACTTTTCCATGACCTGCTCAGAGAGAAGATTAACCGAGGTCATTCCCTGGTCAGAGCTGACCCTGAGGGCAGCAATACCAGGTCAGTCAAATCTAAGATCATCAGCGCAGTGTTGCTTATATTTTTCCTTATATTTGTTTCCTAGATTCCCAATTGCAGATCTTAGCAACGTACCTCTCCAGAATACTTCAAAGGCCTCCTCAGTTGACTTGACTTCAACCTCTATGCACCCAGCCACATACATGTTGTGGTTTTGATCTTCTCTGAGAATTTTAGATTGAGGCGGTCTAGATTGAGAAAATAAAAGGGTTAGTCGCTAAAGATATTGAACTGCATTTTTCATGCAACAGATTTGGGATAAGGACTGACAAACATTTGGATGCGGGATTTTTGCGTTCCAGCCAAGTGATCAGACAATTACAATCATAAAGCGCCATACAAAGCAACAGATAGCAGGAATTAAGACATTCAGGGGATCTGCCACAACAAAGGACACAAGCAGCAGGGGGTATTGTAATGATTTCTGGACTAAAGGGACACTCGTCATCACTTGAGACATTACAAGGTGTTGCCTGCAATCAATGGCTCTGTCAAATTATCAAAGTTTAATCTTGCATTTCCCCAAGTCGCATAACTCAGATAAAAGATTTTAATTGTTGAGATCACACTGGTGCATTAACAAGATTTCTTTCCTACAAGGAATGGTTACAGAGGTTATGGAACTTTGAGAATGTCTCCAGCGGTGATGAGTGTTTCCTATTCCCCCCACCCCCACACCCCATTTACAATTCAGAAAGCACACACTTGTGTGCAGGAAGCTAAATTTTGTTAAATGAGGCTACTAGTCTGGTGTGGTATGCACTGATAACATACATGAACTCAGTGTTCTGTCGCATAGGTGTGCCTCCACCATTCCACCTAACAAAAGAAACAGAAACATTTTATCTGCCAGCTACTCTACCAGGAAGGAAACAGCTCTAATGATCACTACAAATTAACAATCTTTTTAATATCTGACTACTCTTACACTAAACTGTTAATAATAAAGTCATGATACAGATTCATTATTTTCCTGCAAATCCTTTTCAATCAAAATATCAAATTCCCTTCAGTTCACATTGCCTGAACTCACTTTGGTTTGATTGGGTCATACGGAGTTTCCTCAAGGAGATCATAGATGTAGTTGTTGTAGATTTCTATGTAGGAGACAAAGACACTGTAGCTGCTGTCCTCATCCACACCATCTGCCTTGCAGGCCTCCTCTGGCTTAATCATGTCAGCAAATTCAGGATCAAGCTTTTGTCTGAAAATGTCAAAGTAGTGAATTACAGTTGGTGAAATAAATAGACATGACTGCATCAAATATTTATTTCAGCAGATTACTGGCATTTCACAGCACTCAAACTTACTTGGAGGAAGGAGTTTTAGGCACAGATGGCTGGTTTTCCCGCCTTTGGCGCTCCAACAAAGCATCAACTTCATTCTGTGTCTCCATTCCATTTTTATCGTCTGTCTTGAAAACCTGAACAAATAGGAAGAATGGCATTAAATAAATTGATTTAAGATTCAAGTCTACAGATTTTACAAAGGAGTGAATATAATCAAGACACTCTGACAAAGTGTGGGATATAGAAGATTATATGCAGAGATTCTTTAGTGCTACTCTCTTACATATCTTCTGGCCTGGTACGAGCCTATGCTGTTGAAGATCATGTCAAGGGAGCGAGGTAGAAGTCCGCCCTGGCCGGGAGAGCCAGTCATGGTGAAGGTCTTACCACTTCCTGTGACCCCATACGTAAAGAGCAGCCCTACAACAAAGAAGCAATAATGAAGAAGAGTAGAGAGAATCTTAACTGCCAATCATAGTCCCAAAGTTATTCAAACCCTGGTGTCTGGGTATACTTGTTTAAAATGTAGTATAAAAAGGATAGTCAGATACTGCAGCTGTTGGTAGAAAGTAGCAAAATCAGGCAGATGGGTTTAATTTAACACAGCTATCTGTTATTGAGAATCATACAACACTTCTGCCGTTGGCCAATACTCTTACCGTTTCTTCCATGGATGAGGTCATCCACAAGAGATTTGGCAACATCCTCAAATAGCTCCATCTGAGATGTTGCATTTCCAAAGACTTTTTTGAAGGAATACTGTGTCTGAGAGGTAAATGAGATGGGTTGGGCTATTCAGGTTTAGCACATTAGAATATATGAAACTTTAAATAATCACAAATTGGGTGAATAACGTTAAGAAACATTGTGTAAATAATGTATTGACTACTGTTACATTAGCTTTATATAACTACCTCTTTGAACTCTCCATTCCGATTGGCTTTGAGGCCATCTGGTGCGTGCAACTGGATGGTGGTGCTGCTGATTACTTCAATGCAGCACTCCTCATCTTCGACACCTAAAGGTCGTACACGGCAGTACACCTGATCAGAAATAAAAATAACATAAAGTTAAATACGGTAAAATGCGTCCCAGACAGAGAAGGTTCTAACATTATCGCAGTTACCACTTAATCACTAGTAACTTAGTTGCTCATTCTAGGCTTTGAAATACCTGTAAGTGTTAGCAGCGAGCTGTAACTAGCTAGCTATGGTTTGCTTACTCCTGAAACTAACCTTAGCTAGGTTAGGTGTTTTTTTTTTTATTATTATATATGGGTAACGTTACTCACCCCAACAGGGTCTTTCTGGTTGCTGGAAGGTTTCTTGGGAGGTCTACGAGGGGTTCTACCCTTCCTGAAAAATAATTCAGATTTCAGTCAAACCAGCAACAATTCAGTGTTAGCTTTGCGTTACATTAAGTTACGCTACGTTAACCTAGCCGTTGGCTAGTCAGCTGGTTAGCCAACCAGCTAACGTTAGTTACCGTTTGTTTAGACTCCGTCGTCATTGCCGTATCTACAAAATAACAATAAGAAACAGCATACTACTCGTTGACAAAATATTTTCAGCATGATACATAAAAACTATTCAGCACTACTCACATCGGCCGTATCATTGTCACTTGCTGCTGTTTGGTTTTCTTGTCTGTTTTGCCGTTCCCGTTTTCAAAGTTCGAACTTTCCCTCCGCCTCGAACGCAAGGGATTTTTCAAAAAGAGCCGGTCGCAACCAATAGAATTCGACAACAACCGAGCACGTGTTTCCACCTGTACTTCCGGTATACTTGGGACGGCCTTACAACAATAAAGGCCTAGTAAAAGTCAAAAGGGTATATCACTTTTCCACAATAAATCTGTGGGCTACAAGTGAGCGGACCAAATCAGACACAAATAACAGTAAAAAAATAAAAAAAGGAAAACATAACATACATCAGGGAGCCTCAGGAAAAAATAATATTCAGTTTATTGACAATATTTAACTTTTCCACCCTATATTTTCATTTTAGACAATGGCCTATGTATAAACGAAAATAGCCAAAAACAAAAATCTCATTAATCAGAAAATCAGCATTTTTGTCCCTCATTACCACAATAAAGATTACATATTTGGAACCGTAACAATTTGTTTTCATTCAGGTTTTTAGTTCAGCAGTTAATCCAGTTATTTTTTTGTAAACACATATGCTATTGCACTGGGTGGGTCTGAGTGTTTTGAACACCGCAAGGATGTTGCACACATGAGCTGGAATGGTATAAATGGGTATGATATCACTATACAGCCAGTATGGAGTAGAGCATATGAGAATTGACAATATAATAATAGGAGACCATTTTAATTGAAGAAAATATATCAATAGTTGGGGTCACAAAGTTTAAAAACAATTCACAAAATTGGTGAAAGAAGACATATAGCCTGCCTACTTGAAGACAACAAGGTGACAAATTCAAAGCAGTGTTACCTATGCAGCTGTGGTGCTTGGGGGATAATTGTGGCTTTGTTCCATTTCTGTCACTGTTTGGGTCTAACTACAAGTTGAGGTTGTAGAGATAAAAATGTTTTTTAATCATAATAAAATCATTACTTCTAAATAAATTACAATGGCCTACTCATTTTAATTTCGCATTTTCTCTAGCATTGGTGATTCCCTTGCTGTGGTGGCACAGCACTGCAAAATTAATACAGATTTTTTTCCCCCCGCAAAACTCCAATTTAATCAGAGGTATTTAATAATGTGTGTTTCCCATAAAGCACCTCAACAAAAAGCTGATCTGGTCAATTAACACAAACGCCAAACATGGCGTCCATTGAAGATTGAACAACACTGACACCTACCGTCCAGTAGCTGTAACACACACACACGTTACAAAACAGACATTTCCCGTAAAAAAAAACACTCACGTGTACTTTTGCATTCTGCAAACACAGGGATCCCTGCTCTTTAGAGAGTAAAGAACAGCGTTTACTCGTTGAAAGACTGAATCACAGGTAAGCAACAAATAAGCTTTCGGTAAATTGTGCTGTATCAATACCTCACGTTAACCAGCCAGCTTGATTGAGCGTCGAGTTAAATGTCCCGTGTCGTCTTGCATAATCTGTAATTTACAGGGAGAGAAATGAAAAGTAGACCCGCACAGTCAGATGCGTCTGAATCGAAGGGCAAAGTGAAGAAGAGAACCGGGGAGAACTCCGGGAGAACTCTCTCCAAAAAACTACGAGAAAAGATGGAGGGGGACACATCAAAACCAGGTCTACATTCCCGCCATTCAATACACCGACGTTGTAAGTGAATAATGCGTGTCGTGATAATTGTACTTAAGTAGGTTTCTGCTTCTTTCAGGACCGTCTCTCAAAATCAGTAAGTGTCCAGGAATCCAGAAGAGAGGGGGTCATAGAAGCATCTTGCACTACATTTATAAGAGCACTCTGGGGCAAAGTCTTCACTCTCAAATGAGACAGGTGAGGTTGCTGGTCAGTTTCCTCTGTAGTCAGTGCAGAGTGACCAGGACATCATGAACATCTTCACACCCAACTCTTGTACCCCCCCCCCCTCCCCTCCCCCTCCAGTGTCTGCAGGGGCCCTTTGTCCGCTCCCTGTGCTCCTACAGGCTCCACCGCACCGCCAGCCCCTTTGACCGCAGAATCACCTGTCTTGAATGGCACCCCACCCATCCCACCACACTGGCTGTTGGATCCAAGGGTGGGGATATTGTTCTGTGGGATTTTGACGCACTCAACAAGACAACTTTTATTCAAGGGGTGAGAGAGAGAAGGGAAATCTTGCTCTTGTCAAAACTGATTTATCTTGCCTGACACTTTGTTGAATGACTGGCAGCAGGAGATGCTCAACAAGCAGCACCTTTTAAAATGTTGCTCATGAATAATGCAGCAACTACATATTATCAAATGCAACGCTATGATGTCAAGGTTGAATTTTATGCTGAGGCCTAAATTCATTTTGATACCATGTCATCTTCCGGTAATGCTTTATTTTCCGGGTCCACAATTTCCTAATAATTTCCTAGAAAGGAACTGTTCATTTCTTAGGAGGTTTCCTGGAAAGAACCATGAAATGATGTAGTAGTTATACAGAAAATGTAAGCAGATATGATAAGATACTGTACATTTCTAAAAGAATTTCCTGGAGAGAACTGCAAAACTATAAACTATATATTGGAAAAATAATAGTCAGAGGTCAATTATCATAAGTCATTATTCATATAATTATATAATAAAGTTATTTGTTGGATTCCTAATTCATTTTAGTTAATTTCTGGTTTTCTATTCTATTCTATTTCATGGTTCTGTCTTGGAGACGAAATTGGAGGTACTTACCAACTACCAACTACCATTGAACTCTTTCTCTATTTTCCCTATAATTTGTACATAATGTAATGGTTCTTTCCAGGAAACCTCCTAAGAAATTAACAGTTCCTTTCTAGGAAATTATTAGGAAATTGTGGGCGCCGGAAAATAAATCGTCTCCCATCTTCCTTGATGACACGCTTTTATCTGCTCTCTACTTAGATGGGGGCCGGAGACTCAGTTACAGACATGAAGTTTAACCCGTTAAATCCCACTCAGCTGTTCACCTCATCTATGGGGGGTGCCACAGCACTTCGAGATTTCAATGGGATGTCTCTAAGAGTGTTTGCCGACACAGATGCCACGGAGTAAGATAAAGTCCCCTCGTTTTCTGTAAGACAAAGTCAGTGTGGATGTGGGTCAGGAAACACTAAGGTTGTTGTAGGTCTGCTGTTGCTTGGTCAGTCCAGTATCAGTCTCTTATTGCGGCCCTTATCTAATCAATGCTACCATTAATGTGGTGGTGTAGTGCTATAACTACCCTGTGATAGGCCTGCATTTGTCTTTTTTGTGCACAGAAAGGAGCCGGAGACTTTATCGGAGGGATGAAGTTTTGCCCAATGGACCTTTCCAAAGTCTATGTGGCCTCCGGTGATGGCACACTGACCATGCAGAGCTTTGAGGGCCGAACATCCACTGTTCTGTCCACAACTCAAGATTGTGGCCATGATCACCATGACGTTTGGTGAGGATTCAGGGCCTTTAGTACAGAGAAGACTGATGCTCAACAGAGAAATGGTGTAGTCGCGTTTTTTACATGATGTTAAAGGAAAAGGAATAGTACAGGTTTATCCACTGTACAAGGAAGGAGTACAAGGAATATGTAGTATATTTCAACTATGTGAAATTCATCTAAGATCTATTTGTAATACTGGAATCATCCACAGTTGAATTTTTTTTTAAATGTCTATCGTTGTTTTGATAAGCAGTAATTTCACTATTATCACATCATCAATTTTGTATAGTGCTATGGAACTCATGGCTTCATGCATGTTTAATGTTTTATCTGTCATAGGCATTAACAGCCACCTGTGCTTGCTTACACAGTTACTGGTACTGCTGTCTTGACGTGTCTGTGAGCCGACAGATGCTGGTGACGGGGGACAATATGGGACAGCTCCTGCTCCTGAGTATGGACGGCCAAAAGGTGTGGATTCATTCAACAATTAAGTAAATAATATTAGTGCGTAGATTTGACTCGTTCTCCTACGTTTTGACGAGACTGCGAAAGCCTTGTATTGTCTTTTACGTACTAAAGACAATTTGTATCTGTCACATTAGATAATCAGGTCCAAAGATGTTTTTATGAATTGAAAAAGTATGTGGATGTTAATTGTTAATGGCTTTGTTCCTCATTTTATATCGTAGATTTTCAGTAACAAGTTGCACAAAGCCAAAGTGACCCATGCAGAGTTCAACTCCCGTTGTGATTGGTTGATGGCGACGGCCTCTGTTGACCACACTGTCAAGCTCTGGGACCTGAGGAACATTAAAGACAAGAAGAGCTTCCTCCATGAAATGCCGCATGACAAAGCTGTCAACTCAGGTAACACTCGCTTTTAGAAACATTTTTCCTTTGCATAGTGTGTTCTCAATGTGTGTTCTCAATGTGTTCTCAAACTTTTCCATGCAGAAAGGAATTTTGGCTGAGGAGCCTAAAACAGATTGTGACACATGTGCAGAGTAGGAAATTATATAATAATACAATGTGACTTGTCGTAAATTTTGAGGGGACCCTCTGGGAGTCTGCAGTCGCATTTTGAAAAGCAGTGTTTTTAATTTATATGTGCATTAACTTTAGTTGTGATGGCACATTCAAATGGTAATAAAAATTGTCATTATTGTTTTTCCATTTAGTGCAATTTGGAAGTTCTCTGGCTTTATTTGATGTAAAATCTTATATATCTTTTTAGTAGACTGGTGAGTTACACATCAAAGGCAGTATGGAGAGGAAATAATAAAGCATGTAGAAAGAACAGTTTACAGGGGCTTTAGAACGTATCCCCATGATTCTTATCACAATTCATTTGACAATAATAGGTGTACAGAAACTCTTACACAGGTCACATTTTGATGGCGTGGTCACTGTCCTCTCTCCACAGCCTATTTCAGTCCGTTGGACTGCTCCAAGCTGCTCACCACAGATCAGTATGACCAGATCCGGGTCTACTCGTCCTCTGATTGGTCAAAGCCTCAACATATCATCCAACATCCACACAGGCAGTTTCAGCATCTCACACCCATCAAGGTTGGTTTCCGCTGTAGATGAGCAAGGATCCTCCTGTTGCTGATGTAATGAACCTGTTGCTGATGTCTCCTACTGGGTCATGATGACTCAGATGAATTACATGATGATGATGATTTGTCTTATGCTGCCTGCCTGAAACTCTGCATCAACTCCCTCTATTTGTGACTGACTGCCTGTCAGTCTTATTAGGGCTCCAAGCATCTCAGGAGCTGGAACCCCATTGATTTTGATTTTTCTGCTGCTCCTTCTTTTTCTGCCTTAAAACAATCTGATCTCAGAGACCTTACTGTAAGTCTCAGAGCTACCAAATTTGGTGGATAGGTTTCAAATCTCTCCCACTAGTCAGTCCAAAAAATGACACTCCGTCAGATGGTGGCGCTATAATGAGCAACTTTACGTTTTAGCCAATAACTTGTGAACCATTTGTCGTAGTGGCTGTATTATTTTTATATAATGCTCTATTTAATACTTGGTTTAATACTTGCTGCAAAACCAAGTGCCTAGGAGAAAACCTTGGAGAAAAAGGTTCAAACTTGAACTTGGTATTTTGTCCATTTTTCTGCAGGCCACATGGCACCCTGTGTATGACCTCATTGTGGCTGGCCGCTACCCTGATGAGAGGGTTTGCCGCGGTGATCAGAGGACCGTCGACATCTTTGACTCCAACACAGCAGAGCTTGTGTGTCAGCTGCGAGATCCCAACGCCCCCGGAATCATATCTGTATGTACATTTTAAGTACAGTATAAAGACCTTCAAGATGTTGAAACTATATTTTATATAACACCTAATAACACCTGGACACATTTGTTTATAGGTCAACAAATTCAGTCCAATGGGCGATATTATGGGATCTGGAATGGGTGAGTTTTTCCAAATACATGCAAATCAATCAAGTCAAGACTTGTTCTTGACTCATCTCTTTGAAAGAGGGGAAATTGTTGTCTTGCTAAAGCTGTTTGATGTTCATTCACAGGGGTTAACATACTAGTGTGGAACCGGGAAGACTCGATGATCAGTAAGCAGAACAAACAGGAGGAAATGAGATCCAAAGTGGAAGGCTCAAGAGGCCAGCGAGGGAGTCAGCAGCGCTCCAGCAGGAACAGAAGACATCCTGCTGGGGACGGAAAGCTCAAGAAAAAGCTGGCTTCTCTGGAGTCATCAGGGACCAAAACCAAGACCAAGTCTAGGCGTACTGAAAACAGTCAAGCACAAAGGGGGAGGAAAAAGTGAACTGTAAAATTATGAGGATCTGGAAATGTCTTACTATACCGTTAAGTCTTGTTGAATGTTGAAATAATGTGCTGTATGTTGGAACGAAGAAAAAATCTCGGGCTATTATTGTTCAGATACTGTTTTATACACCAGTATATAACTGGGACTTTTGTATTCATTAAGTACTGTGATATGTTTTTATACTGTTCTACAATAAAAAATGTTCATGTTTGCTTTAATAGAGCCAACACACAGCATATTGAATAAGTTATGAATGAATACACATTTAATGACTGCTGAAGTCAGGTAATTTATTGCATACTTATTTATCTCTTACAGAATGGCAGTTAAGTCAATATATTATGCATAAGAGATGAGATAATGTCCACGCAGTTCATTGACTGTGACATTTGCCAGGCGGGTGAGCACTCCACTCCAGGCCGCTTGTTCCTCTTCTCCCTCCTGGTGCCGGGCCTGGTGGGCAGAGTAGACCATGCTCAGGACAAGACTCTCAAACTGGGTCTGAGTGAGGGGCCTCTTCTTCTGGCCCTCCACTGTGTCCAGCATCTGCACCATGGAGCTCAGGGTTTTGGGAATATTGTCATTTATCTGAGACAGGAAAGCCCGCCCTTGCCTCATTGATGCCATCTCCTTGTCGAGCAAGACGATGTTGTTGTCCTGGTCGAGCTCTACCCCACCCAGCAAGAACTGCATACAGGAGTAGAAAAGAAGTATCCTTACTTACTCTGTTGCAAGATATGTACTGTATGTGCACCAAGACTCCAGTAAAGTATAGGGAAGAATGTACCTCGAACATCAGGTTTGCATCAGAGAGCGATGTGCTTATTCCATTGTTCCTGTCTGCAGCCACATCTGATGTAGAAAATATTGATGTTTACTTATTAGTTTGTTGTAATTAGTTATTTCAGAGTGGGCTTCAAGGTTATACTAATGCCAATGCTTGCACCTATCAATACGGAACACCTGTCATGGTATTTTTCAGTGCATATTACAATGCATGCAGTATCATTATATGACATCAATATTCAAAATTTGAGTCCTATCGACAGTACTGTTAGTAGGCCTTCAATTTCAACTCACCCTTAAAAACATGCTCCAACCAAAGCCACAAAATGATCTGGAAGCAGATTTGAAGTTGCAATTTTATGTCCATTTTTCTCTCGATTATTATCGATGGATATCACGGCATCCCTCTCACCTCTGCTTTGCCTCAGCTACTTTTGTGAATCCAGACAGAGACAACCCAGCCTGAATACCATGCATTTTTCCACATTGGAAAAAGGGACCAAAAGCCAATTGGCTGTGGCGTTCACAGCCATATTTTTTAAATTTTGGTTCTGCATATCCACTGCATGCAGACCTTTGAGCTAGCACGACTTGATAAAGCTCACCCAGGCAAATTGGCAATTGATCTTAAAACCTTGTCCAGTTGGTAAAGATGATATATGCTGGAACAAAGCCTGGATGCTCTCAAGTGTGGTATTACATTATTATTAGACGCCCCATGGGTGCATCCTTACCGGTTGCCCAATCACCTAAACTGACTCCTCTCAGTTCAGGAGTGAGTGAGTCACCGAGTGTAATTCTATCTTGACTTTCTCAAAGTGTTATTAGATCAAGAAAAGCAGTACAAGTGTTTCTCAAATGCCAGCTGTAGTAACACAGCTCCACCACACGGGGGCAGCACCACCAATTGATAACAGCAAGTCGTGCGACAGCTGACTGGCGAACACGTTTATTTACTTCCGGAGAATAGTTCAAGCCCCTCTGAATGATAAAGTAGTGGAGCTAAAGGTAACCAGTCTAGTTTAATAGTTATTTTGAAAACATGGCGATTTTGCCGTCCCAATAAATAAGCGTTTGCAGTAATAACTCTCTACTGCCGCAATATCAGGATTCAATTTACACCCGAGGACAGTTAGCTAGCTGCTGTGTGCTAACGTTAGCCATATAGCTAGCTAACTGTTAACCTACCACAACACAGCTAACGTTAGCGTAGCATAGTCAGGCGGCACTGCCTATGCATCGCCTCCTGCATCGCCTATTTGTTATCACGCTTGCTCGGGTTTATAAATGCAACACCACAAAGTGTAAAGGGATCATGTGTCAATCTACAGAAGCACGCAGCCAGCTAGCCACCCTCACTTGTGTAGAAACTGCTAATGCTAGCGTTAACTTTAGTGTTTTATCATCAGCTAACTCAGTTGTGAAATGACATGCAAGCTTCTGAGCAGCTGTTTCTGTGTGCTGTAGTTTATCTAAATGGATGTTGTGCTCCTTGCTGCTTCTCAGGCGAGCAGCAGAGATGGAGTCCAGTGAGGAGGGGAGCCTGAGTGTGGGAGGCTCTGTGGGAGAGGAGAACTACTTTCTGGGATACACCTTCACCGACCGCTCCCACTCCAGCCGGGTGGTGAAGAGCATCATGGACCTGTGCCTGGAGGACGGCCTGTTCGCTGATGTTACCATTACTGTGGATGGCAAAGAGTTCCACCTACACCGCCTGGTGCTCTCGGCCCAGAGCAGTTTCTTCCGCTCCATGTTCACGTCCAACCTTAAAGAGTCCCACAACCGCAATATTGAGCTGAAGGACGTTGGCGCCACTGTCTTTCAGCTGCTGGTTGACTACATCTATCATGGCACTATTAAACTGAGGGTAGAGGACCTGCAGGATACTTATGAGATGGCAGACATGTACCAGTTGACTGCTCTGTTTGAGGAATGCTCCCGCTTCCTTTCGCGGACAGTGGAGGTCAAGAACTGCCTACAGGTGATTTACTCTTTTTGCACTTCACAAGCCTATTAGCTGTTCATCAGTAATAATTATGTAGTGTCAGTTTGATGAAAACCTCTTTTTGTCCAGGTGATGTGGCTTGCAGACAGACACAGTGATCAGGAGCTGTACACTGCTGCCAAGCACTGCGCTAAAATCCACCTGGTCCAGCTGCATCAGACAGACGAATTCCTCAATCTGCCTCTCTGTCTGCTCTTGGATATCATTAAAGGTATTACCTGTTGCAATTGTATCCCCATGCATTGTGATGTCTTAACCTCTGTTGTGCGAAAATAGATTTCATAAATGTGAATCAAAGGCCTTGTGTTTGCACTTTGTGCTGCAGATGGCGTTCCGAGCTCCCAGAATCCAACAGTGGCCATCGAGTCGTGGATAAACCACAACAAGGTGGAGAGAGAGGAGTTTTCTTGCATTCTCCAGGAAAACCTGAAGGTAACATTCTCTTACACAGAGTTGAAAAGCAGTTTTGAAGGGACTGCTCTCATGCAACGTCAGTGGTGATTCTCTGTCTCTAATGTCTATTCTGTGCCCACAGGAAATCGGTGAGAATGTCCACATTTACCTGATAGGGAAAGAGGAGACACGGACCCACTCCCTGGCTGTGTCGCTGCACTGTGACGAGGATGATGCCATCAGTGTGAGCGGACAGAACAGTTTGTGTCACCAGATCACTGCGGCCTGTAAGCACGGAGGGGACCTGTATGTGGTGGGGGGCTCCATCCCCCGCCGCATGTGGAAGTGCAATATGCACACCATGGACTGGGAGCGCTGCGCCCCACTGCCCAGAGACCGCCTCCATCACACCATGGTCTCCGTCTCCACTGAGGACGCCATCTACTCCCTAGGAGGCAAGACCTTGCAGGACACACTGTCCAACGCCGTCATCTACTACACAGTGAAGGACAACATGTGGACAGAGACCAGCCAGCTGGACACAGCAGTATCCGGGGCTGCTGGGGTGAATCTGGGAGGTACCATCTACCTGCTGGGAGGGGAGGAGAACGACATGGACTTCTTTACCAAGCCATCCCGTCTTATTCAGTGCTTTGACACAGCCTCTCAGAAGTGCCAGATCAAACCCTACATGCTGCCATTTGCGGGGTGCATGCATGCCGCTGCCCACATGGACGTGATCTTCATCGTAGCAGAGGGAGACTCCCTGGTGTGCTACAACCCTCTGCTGGAAAGCTTCACCCGCCTGCGCTTCCCTGAGGTGTGGAGCTGTGTTCCTTCGCTCTGGAAGGTGGCCAGCTGTAATGGCTGCATATATGTCTTCAGGGACAAGTGTAAAAAGGGCGATGCAAACACATTAAAGTTTAACCCTGCCACATCTGTTGTTTCTGTTATCAGGGGTATAAAAATCCTCCTCACAAACTGGCAGTTTGTATTGGCCTAAAGGCTCTTCTGGATGCTGACACTGTGGCACAGCCACTCACCACTGGCAATCACAGAAAACTGTTGGATAACTAACCATGAATGAACTATTCTGACATCCTATGTGGAGACTCGCTCTAAATGTATTGACTCAGCTGGTTCCTGTATTTCACACTCCATTCTTATCCAACCACAAGACCAGTAAAAGCAGTTTAGCATTGTCTCATTGGCTTGTATTACAATGTGTGTTACTTTTTTTGCTTTCTTAGGAAAGAAGCAAGGTCCAACCCATTTTGTGGTGATGCTGTAATCAATAATGAACTAATCATAATTGCTTTCTGTGCACTGCTTGTTTATTGACACGCATGAACAGCTTCAGTATGACAAATTTCCCTAAACACAAAACATCCTCCATTATATTGTAAGTGAATAAGTGTATCATGATGTTGTATGTTAAATATCCTCAGATGTCAAATATTGAGTGTGCATACACGTGATAATCGAGGATGTTTTCTAACTTTTCAATTTTTCACAATTTCTTGTCCTAAGATTGTATTTTTTGCTGTACAGTGTACATGTACCTCAAGTTAAACTTATCAGAAATATCAAATATATCACTGTAGCTATGAGCTGTCAGCTTTTGTTTTGATATCTGGGGGCTCTGTCCTGTATCATGATGACATAACTATCTCTTACTATGAATACCAGGTTTATTACCAGGAATTTATCTTAAGATCTTTTAGCTGTCATTAATTTGCCAGCTAATGGGGATCCTAATAAAACAATAAACAATAACACTGTTGCAACTATACAGTGATGCATTTCTAAATGTGCATATGTTCTAATGGTGCACTTTGTTTTAATGTAGGTGTTGTTGGCTATGCCACAACAGAGACATGACTTCTAACCTCAGGGTTTTATCTTGGGATTGGTAAAACATCTTGTGAATGGCAAGGTGAGAAAGGGGCCTTTTGTGTCCTTGGAGGGTAAAAGGGGACTTGAGGGAAAGAAAGCTACTCTAGAGAGGCCAACGCTCTGATCCCATTGATGTGCTGCAGGAGGCTGTGCAGCTGAAACCCAAGCCCAGTAACATGTCAGACTTTGTGAACTATTCTAAGCATCAGTTGCTGACGCCGAGGTGAGAGGTGGGGGGCTGTGGGGGCACATATGCGCCTCCATAAGGACCACCAATAGGAACTGCCAGCCACTGTGAGCACCATTTGACATGCAGTCCCTCAATGTTGTGAAATAACGCTGTTTATAGCCCCCATCTCACAGTTCACAGACCCACATGAGAGACTCCGCTCGGATCCATTTGTGGATGTGGGTTTTTAATTGTCCGGAGTGTTTTGATGTGAATATTTTAATCCTGTGTTGGGTCAAGGAGTTGGGTTTTGTGTGAAGGTAGATCGCTAGGAGCTATACTGACCTTGGGACTGCTTACTGAGGGCAGAGCAGAATTCCTGAAGGGACACATGGTCTAGAGTGACAAGGCCATCTGCTGTAGCGCCAGTACTGGGAGGAAGGTGGAGGGGGTTGGACACAGGGGCGCTGAGAATTCCTTTCGCTGGGGTGTGGAGGGAGTAGATATTCTGGGATATCGCCGCTAGCACTCCATTGGGAAACGTGTTTCTTTGGTGTTTTTCAAGCGGAAATCTGAGGGAGAATTTGTGAACACTTGATGGTGAGAAGGGATCGTTGCGGGGTTAAATGGGGAAGATATTTTCCTTGCCCTCCAACTCTCCACAAAGTGATTGGTGATAATGGTCTTAGTGTGTTGCTCTTTTACTGCGGTGGATCCAGTTTCCTTTCCATCTCCGCTCAGCCGGAGCAGAGAGAGCTGGATCTGGTAGGCCTTCTGGCACCGACCTCTCAGAGGATCATCTTCAGGGGATCGTCTTTGGAGTCATACTCTGTATGGCAAGGATTTACTTTCTTGCTCCCTCACTGAAATTGCACCATCTAAACGAATGAATATTTTTATGAGGCACCTTGTAGCAGAGATGGGCCAGGACCAAACCAAGCAGCAGATAGAGAAGGGCCTTAAGCTGTATCAGTCCAATCAGACAGACAAAGCCCTGCATGTCTGGACCAAAGTGTTGGAGAAGACCTCAGATCCTGGAGGGAAGTTTCGGGTTTTGGGGTGCCTGATCACAGCTCACTCGGAAATGGGAAAATATAAAGAAATGCTCAAGGTAAGCCTCCCAAACAATAACAATAATGAAATATGGTGTTCAGGAGTTTCCTTGCTTTACTGTATGGAATTAAGTTTGGTGAAATTTTGTATACAAGCAACATGACTTTGCTTACATACAAAAGTGTTCAGTCATTGATATTCCTAGCAATGATAACAATATTGTAAAATAGTCCAGTAATCACTTGGTTTGTAGATTAAAAGCAGAATCATACTGAAGCATGAATTAGCTTTCACTTGGCATCTAGGTTATGCAACCAGCAGCGGGGTTGTGTACAAGGTTGCTATCTGATGAGTGAATGCCACTGAATATCTCATCAATTTTATATGTCATCATGTCTGCGAGAGAGATACAGTTCATCTTGTAGCAGCATTTCAACAGTATCCAAATGATTATGAATAGTAGTAAGAGTTCAAAGGTTTCCTCTTGGTCCCCTTTACTGTGATCTTGAGAACCATGGGTTAATTTGTGGCTTCCACAGGATGTGGGGTAAAATGAGCGCCCTGCAACCTGAGCGTCAGTGTGGGGCGTCTTGTTGACATAATCATCCTTACTCACCCAGCACCCACAGTCTCTCTAACCCATAGTTTAGTGAGGACTTCATTAACAAGTTACTAAAGTGGAGGCCCTACCACTTTGAAATCAAAAGTATTGTAATTGATTTTTATGTGATTAGATTTAACATATTGGAATATTTCACTATTTCTGTTTTATTTAATATTAATTTGAATTTAAGGATACCATCTATCTGATTTTGCAGATATTTTCAGTGTCTTGCCAGCTCTCCATCATCTCACACTCACCCTCTCTCTGCAGTATGCTCTAGCTCAAATTGACACAGCCAGAGAAATGGAGGACCCAGACTACCTGACAGAGGGCTACCTGAACTTGGCGCGCAGCAATGAGAAGCTCTGTGATTTCCAGAAAACAGTCTCCTACTGTAAGACCTGCTTAAACATGCAGGGCACCACTGTCAGCCTGCAGCTCAATGGCCAGGTATGTCTTAGCATGGGCAACGCCTTCCTGGGCCTCAGTGTCTTCCAGAAAGCTTTGGAGAGCTATGAGAAGGCCCTCCGCTACGCACACAACAACGATGACAAGATGCTGGAGTGCAGAGTCTGCTGCAGTCTGGGAAACATCTATGTCCAGCTTAAGGTACTGTGTCAAAGGAATAATATTAGTACCAGTTGTATGTTTTGGGTTTTTTTTGTATGAGAGATTTGATTGTTTTGAATCCAGTAACCTGTATTTGATGAGGATCCCTAACACCCAGCATTTATTCGATGTGTGCTTTAGATGCTGCACTGCATCGTTTGTAAATACTGGATCCCAGTCTTTGCTCAGCATTATTTTTGGCTGAATTCATTTGATCGAAAAGCATCCTTGCATGAGGCATTATAGACAAGGAGATTGAATAAGTGCCTTTTACATCTGTTGAAAAAAATCTGAAATACTTTGTTGATTGTATATTTCTCAACTGTTTTCTTTGGGTAAAGCATTCATTGGATTCCCCATGTGCGAGTTGATTGTGCAATCAATACTGATGCTGCCAGCGTATTTACAGAGTATGATAACACTGCAGAGCATTCGACTAAACATCATCAACGGTTAGCACATGCAATACTCTGTATTGTAAAACAAAGGCGGAGTGAGTAGGCTGGCTGGTGGGGGCTTATGTAGCACCCTTGACATCAGAGATTTGTAAGAGTAATCCCCTGGCTTCCCGGGGAGGATTGGTTTCAATGGGATTGTGATGAAGTGGTGTTCCAAGAATGCACTCATATGTCACGTTACTTTATGAAACAAAAAATAGAATATGCCTGTCAGTAATAGACACACACGCTAACAAACACACATTGGTTCTGATCAGATCCTTTGTTTGTATGAACACTAAGGTTGGAAAGCTCATGGGAAGGGAATTACAAACCGAGTTAATGTCAATACCATATCTAGTATCTAAATGGGACGTTTGCCTAGGATACTGATACTGTTACTTGTGGGCAATAACGGGCCATCAGAGGTCTCACTCATCGAACATGTGTACCAACAGGACTATGAGAAAGCCCTGTTCTTCCCCTGCAAAGCGGCTGAGCTTGTCAATGACTACGGTAAGAGTTGGAGCCTCAAGTATCGCGCCATGAGCCAGTACCACATGTCTGTGGCCTACAGGAAACTGGAGCGCCTGCCAGACGCCATGGAATGCTGTGAGGTATTGTTTTATTACTGTCCAACAGATGAGGCCAGACCTCAGAGACAGGCTTCATCCCCAAAGACAAACTATTACTGAGCTCATCTAACCAATGGAGAATGCAATTGTCACAGTTTGGTTTCCTCACCAACTTGATGTCCCCTGATGCCTTTGGCTGTTCTGGTGTTGGAGCTGCAGATATACGTTGTGCTACTGACAGGTGCAGGTGCCAGTTGTTCTGTTGTACCAGGCCTTAGACCCCGACAAAAATATGCCCACAGAGGTGCTGGTTTAAAGTGTTAATGAAGAGAGTGGCTTTAGTCCTAACTCTGTTCTAATTATGTACCAAGGACAAAAAAAAACTTGACGTCATTGCCTTGGTGTGCAAAGGTATCAGTATAGTAACAAGGCAGCAGGATGCATTTCAGATTTATTACTTTTGCCAAATGCATTTAGCCAAACAATTTACTCATCTTGTCATGCTTAGAATACCATTGTGCAAGTAGACTCCTAAAGGTGAAACAATGACAATAATGTCCCATGTTTTCCATCACTTGTCAAGTTTTTTACATGTGGGCTGTACAGTACAAAGAGAAAGACACTGAAAACTCAAAATGAGATGACTGAATGAGATTTCTAATTGTAATTTAATAGGGAAATCCTTCAATTTAAGAACTTACATATGCTATTGTCATGGTCTAGGACAGTGTAATCATTTGTGATCATAATCAATTTTATCCTAAAGCTAGAAACCAAAGCTCTCACTCATTCCATTTCAATCAGATACAGTGTGAAGTGATTTCACTGGCAATGAGAAAGATTGACACATAATGTTTGTCCTTTTACCCCCAAATAAGTTCTACATCATAGTAGTGCTATTAGTTCCAAGCCATAGAATGAAAACTTACCCACTGATAATCATCTTTGCTAACTTCAAAATCACATTTCCCATCATTTCCAATTTAATCTCAGTGAAGCGGCAGTAGCCTATTATATCACAGATTAGGGGGTGTTGATTTTGTTACTCAGAGGTTGTGCACAAGGACACAAAAAAACACACTAACTTGTGTTTCCAACAGGAATCTATGAAGATTGCACTGCAGCATGGAGACCGTCCTCTGCAGGCACTGTGCTTACTAAACTTTGCAGATATTCATCGCTGCAGGAGCGACGTTGATGTAAGGTGCCACCATTTGTGCAAGTTTGCTTAGGTTTACAAAATTGGTAGTTAGAGATACAGATTTTATCATTGGTTCATACTTATTTGCTTTCTCATTGCAATATAAGTATTGACTCTAATATTCAGGCTTGTGTGTTTTTTTTTTACTGTTTGTCACAATTTTAATTTGGTGTTTGTCTTCTTCTGTCCAGAAAGCATTCCCTCGCTACGAGTCCGCAATGTGTATTATGACTGAGATTGGAAATCGTCTTGGACAGTCACAGGTTTACCTGGGGGTTGCAAAATGCTGGCTTCTGCAGAAAGATTTTGACAAGGTCCCTTTATTTAGTAAAAACATATAAATCTTTCTTCTAGCTACAAAAGTGGATATATAGTATTGCAAAATATTACTCTTGAAACTGAAACTTGTTTTAAGTTTACCCATAACCACTATTTATGTATCATTCACTATTGCTCTCCCAGGCTCTTGATTCTTTGCAACGAGCAGAGGAGTTGGCTGAGGGAATTGGAAACAAGGTATTCAAAGTTCAGAGTTACAGGACAAAATGTTACAGGTTTATTGCTGGCATATAGTACAAGCACAAAGAGTTTGCATGTCATGTTGACTGTCTTTTTCCTGCATACCTTAGCTGTGTACACTGAAGGTGAATTGCCTGAGTGAGGGGATTTTCCGAAGTCGGGGGCAGCAGGAGGAGCTCAGAGAGCAGGTGGTGAAGTTCCTGCAGTGTGTGGAGGAGCTGGAGCTCTACTGTGGAATGTGTGGCGAGTCCATCGGGGAAAGGAACCAACAGCTGCAGGCCTTGCCCTGTTCCCACATCTTCCACCTCAAGTGGGTGCTTTCCCTCAACATATTCTTCTTAATCTCTATTTTTTTGTAGCACATAGGGTTAGACATTTCAGAAATGACAGAAACTGTTGGCTACGATTTGTGATGTTCTTCATCCAAAGAGCTCATCCAGGCTGATGTAGAGCTTATTTACACTTTCAGAGCTTGCATCAAATAAATATCTAGTCAAAGACATATTTCAAACCGTAACTAGGCAGAATCTAGCTGGAAATCTAGTGTGGACCCATTTTTTTACCAATGTCAACAGGCCCACAGATAAAGCTGTTTACACTCAGCTGTTTTATCTTTCAGGTGTCTGCAGACAAACGGGACAAAGGGTTGTCCCAAATGTTGCCAGTCCTCCATGAAGCCTGGATTTGTGTGATTGTACGGCCGTGTTTGTGCGTTGGATCTGCAGGACACAGCGTGATGCTCCAACTTCAGCCACACAGGCTCCTGATTGAACTATGAGAAGCAGGTTGCCTCTGGATGTGCTGACTATATAGGAGGAGTGATAATTCGCTGCTCTGTGCCGAGGACGTTGAACAGAACCAAGAGGCCCAGATTGAGGCTCCGAATCCCGGCACCCACGTCTTTACTGGTTCTTTACAGATGTCTATCTGTAAATGACAGCTAACCAAGAAGGCCTAACTGGCAACATTACATTTCAACATAAGCTGAAGAAGGAATCCGACATTGTTTCTGATGACTTTAGAATACAGTTAGAAAGGAATATGGAGCAGCAAAGAGAATTTATAATTTAGTCTATTTGCTATTATATGCTTTACAATTGTACTGGAGGCATGATAAAAGGATTTATAAAAGAATAATTGTTTAACATTCAGTGATATATCAGTAATCTTAGACACAGGGTTTGTTGTTGAAATTTCAGCATTTGTTTTTATTGTACATCCAACTGCTAAACGACCAGGGACATATTATGGATTTTGATTATAACACTGTGTACAGTTTCATACCAAACAGTATTTTCTGGGACTGTTTGGAACTGTTTGTTCATATTGTCATTTCAGGGTAGAGAACATACGATATTACTGCTACCATTAACTTCAGATATGGTGTATTTATTATTATATTCATGTACATAATATTCTAGTGCTAATTTGTTTGAGTTTGATTTCTTTGTAAAACCTAAAACTAACTAAAATCTCTTAACAAATCTAAAAACTAGTATGTCTTTACTAAGCAGGCGTACGCAGCTCTTTTTTTCCTTATTCTTGGAGATTAAGGAACAGGATCAACACACATTGTGTTATTCATATAAATTCCTATTCTATCCAGCGTTTATTTCAGGAAATGTTTTCCTCTTAAGTCTGACAGTAACAGAAAGTTTGTTGCAATTTAAGTCTAAAGATTGTTGAGAAGGAAAGCCTTATGTAATATTGGGAAATGATCTTATCTGACCAATCATTTACATGTCAAATTAATTAATTGGAAAAGATACTTGTATTACTGTGGTGTTTTGATATTTGTAGCTATATGTAAATATGATTTGATTGGTAAAATCTCAATGGTAAAATAGAGATTTTTTATTAGGAAAGGGTGGCATTGTGACTTCGAGACAAAACAGTAAAATTGAAAAGAAGAGAGCTCAGCTACCATTTGAATTGTTGTTGCATGTTTTATTTGCAATACTGAGCAGCAAAGATGGATCACATCAATTGTTGCTGATGTTGTTTCAAAATAACTGTATGCATATTTACTTGTTATTTCAAAATTGTTTATTACAGTATTTTACAATTCAAATGTGTTTATTTAATTGTATGCTTATTTCAATTATGATGAGCCTCATCAATCAAAATGAGACTTGGAAGTTGATCAGGGCATAGATCGAGTTTGTCATATAGATTTTCCTCAAAAACTGTAAGCTGCTTATACTAAATTGCTTTTTAAGAAGAGTGTGGTGTCCTTGTGTAGTACAGTAAAGTGTTGTATTTTAAAATGTTTCTTAAGGTAAGGTTAAACATCGATAAGTTGATTCTTATGGTGAAAACACCTTAAATGCTTGATGCTACAGGAACAAAACCATTTCAACAGATACTGTCATCCAATTATCCGAACTGTTACAGCTAAGAGAGGTGAACAACTTATTTCATCGCACAACTGTGAGCAATGCAGACAAGCCGAGCTGTAAAATAGAAGTTTTTGAAGAACATGAAACCTCACTGTAAAATATTTTCCTTCCTCTATCCATACATGTGACTACTGCAAGGTTGACAGCATAAACAGAGAGACCAAGACATTTACGTATACTGCACAAGCACTTATGTTTTCATTGTAGAAACACATCACTGATTGACTTCACTTCCGGACAGCACTTTCCCTGTTCTTGTCTGAGCTCCCTGTGCCTCTTGTAAGCCAAACAATACATCAAGTTTAAATTCATTGTCTGTTTACCCCAATTATGGTCAATGTAAAACTTATTTACTGACAATTGTACAGCATAGATACTATCTACAGTGTTTAGATTTATTTTTTTTTGTACTCTTGACTTTAACTAGGCTCTGTGATATTTAAAACAAACTTTGAACCTGATATCTGTTTCCGATTGCTGACAGAACAACCACTCATTTTAATGGTTTAAACTACCTCTGTTTTTTGCCTCCAAGCCTTCCCCTCTTCAGAGGATTAATGCAATAAAAACACAAAATTTAAGTACATGTAGAATTGTAATATGGGATTTTTTTTTTCTAGATACTATGTTGATTTAATCATTAATTCTATGATTTAGAGGAACTGACTGAAATGCATTGTTAATATTATTTATGCATCTAAGTCAAACCATTTTACCATGTGTTAAATATGAAATCATTTTTGTCATGAAAATAAAGTGCACTGAAAGTGAGAATAAGTGGTTCTTTTGATATTTGTGGACCTCGCTTTAAAAACCAGACGCATCACATGTACTACGGTGTGCCATGTAGGCCCAAAATGCATATTTCTGCAAAAAATAACGCATCCACGATGTAGGCTGTTGTGCAGTGGCGTGTCCAGGCCATTTTGACTGGGGTGGCCAAGGTGGGGCACAGGCTCAATGCAGGGTGGCACTGTGTGTGGCATTTAGGAATGATGTAGGCAGGTCCCACTGCTGTGTGGGTGTTGAAAGGGCATGTTTTAATCACTTTTTGGATTCAACTGTTGGAGATTGTGTTTGTAGTCTACCTATTGGACCGCAGCGTTCCCGGCTATCTGGAGATGTGAAAGCTCTCCAGTGAATTAAGACAGTGATGACATTTTTTGAAAGGCCCAGATTGAAAATTATCCATAATGTTTCCAAGCATCACTATCTACTGTATATATATTTAAAAATGTAGGCTACTATCATTACCTCTTGGTTTTTATCTTCAGGTGCTACATTCATGTTTGCGATTCAGTTTGGTCAGACATTTTGAACAAAAATCAACAACAACAGCAAAAAAACAAAACAATGCGCTGGCTTGATGGTCCCACCTCTAACATGCCCATCAGCCAGTCATAACTAAGGATTTTGGGGTGGCACCTGGGGTTAGGGTTAGGATTTCAGTGGCCCTTGTCACCCCAGGCCACCCAATTGTATCAACTGTATCATTTATAAATGTAGGTCAGGGAAAACAATACTGCATGTACAGTATGTGCCTTATATTTCATCACACAAGATGCCTCTGCCACCCCCTAGACACGCCCCTGCTGTTGTGTCACAATTTCTATTGTTTTCCATAGCATATGTCACATATCCTTCTGTCTTCTGACATGGGAGGAGTATATATTATTATTGACTATTAATTTCCATACTGCATGGAAATATTATGGTCCTCAGCTATGTAGTATCAATTAAAAGGTGCAGTGATTTAGTATATGAGGAAGAAATACTTACAGGTAATGTGTACTTAACCAGTTCAACTAGTTTGTCAACATTGACACAAGTTCCAGCCAGTAGAGATTTGCTGCCTACACTCAACATTTACCGGAACACTTGGATCCGATGGCAGCAAGAAGTTCACTCTCTGAAGAGGACCTGCTTTGTCCTGTGTGCTGTGAGGTTTTTAGCCTTCCTGTGCTTCTAAAATGTGGCCATAATTCTTGCAAAGCTTGTTTACAGAAACAGTGGGAATGGAAGGGATCTCGAGAATGCCCAGTGTGCCGCACATTGTCTGTCGCCGAGAGGCCTCCTATAAATTTGGCACTAAAGATAGCTGCAGACTCCTTTCAAGAGCAAAGGACATGCGAGGACCAAGAACTTTGTATTCTACACAATGAGAAGCTGAAGATTTTCTGTCAGAATGATGAAGAGCCCATCTGTCTTGTCTGCCAGACATCAAAGCAGCATAAAATTCATGAATTTTGTCCAGTGGGGGAGGCGGCTCTGGAGAAAAAGGTATAGTAAGTTCCTTTAAGGTAAAAGCTGATATTGGGGTAATACAGGGGGTCACATAGGCCTACGGTAGGGGAAAATGCTTAAAACATAGGATGAAGTTACCTATCTGAAGCAGTAAAACCAGAATTGACACATTACTTAAGTTTTTTGGTACAGGTATAATTATGAAAGCATTTTGGCTAATGAATCTTATGATGAAAATTTCAGATCGAAGTTTCAGCCAAGCTGGAGTCCTTGCAGAAACAGCTCAAAACACTGAACAAGACAAAGGGGCAATGGGAGGAAACCAAAAATTATTTAAAGGTAAAAACCATTATTCTATTATATTAAACAATAAATAAATACATTTTCAAATGATTCAAGGGACTTCAATTTGTTTTTTTTAATTATTTATTGAGGTAGGCCTACATGTTGCACCCCAAACAGGTTGTTTTACCTGCAGGCAGACAAACCCTCCTTCAGTTCATCCATGTAAATAATCAACCTCTGTTCACTCAATAATTACAGACTCAAGCACATCAAAATGAGAAAGTGATAAAGGAGGAATTTGAGAAGTTACACCAGTTTCTGTGGGAGGAGGAAAGGGCGAGACTGGTGAAGCTCAGACACGAAGAGGAAATGAAGAGCCAGGTGATGTGTGTGAAGCTGGAGTACATCGAGGACAAGATCAAAAACCTCTCTTCCATTATCAGTGACATTGAGACAGCCATCAGAGCAAGTGATGTGCCCTTCTTACAGGTAAATTAAGAACATTATTCATACAATGGCATTTTATTTAACCTGACGTAATGGATGTGATCTATTTATGTCACTGTTTTCATTCTTTCACTTTTAAGGATTACAAGAAGACAAAGAAGAGGTATGTATAACCAATTATTTGCTAAAACCAGTACTACCTGTTTGAATAAGACAATGTATTAATCATTTCACCATGTTCCAGGGCCAAATACAACATTCAAGACCCAGAGTGCATCAGAGATATTCTGATAGATTCTGCAAGACATCTGCGATTACTTAAATTTGAAATTTGGAAGAAGATGGTTGAAGTTGTCAAATGTGGTGAGTGACAAGACCATGACCATTGGAAGTTTACTATAAACTACAGGTATTTTCAATCCACTAAAGTTTGTTTATGCTTCCAGTTCCCATCACTCTGGATCCAAATACAGCCCAACCCAACTTGAGGCTCTCTGAAGAGCTGACCTGCGCGCAATACGGCAGCAAGCAGCTCCTTCCCGACAACCCCGAGCGCTGCAACAGCCGCATTTCTGTGCTGGGAGCTACTGGGTTCACTTCTGGAAAGCACAGCTGGACTGTAGACGTGGGCCACGGCAAAGACTGGTACATTGGCGTGGCCCGAGAGTCCATCAAAAGGAAGACTACCATCTTCCTCAACCCGACTGAGGGTTTCTGGGTCATCGGCTTGTGCAATGGAGAAACATACTGGGCTCAGACCTCGCCTCGTACCAGGTTATCGGTGAAGAAGAAACCCCAGAAGATTACTGTTGAGCTGGACTATGACAAGGGGAAGGTAGTGTTCCTCAACACTGCTGATTTAACACCAATACACACATTTAAAGACAGATTCACAGAGAGAATATTCCCCTACTTTGCCCCTGGTATGTATGAGGAGGGGAAAAGCTCCAGTCCACTGACAATCTGTCCAATGACAATAGCTATAGATGTACAGTAGACTTGACATAGATAAATAGTCATACAGTTGAGGAAGACTCATGATGGCTAGGTGTGTGTTATGGCTGTTGAACAAGTTGTATCAGTATTATTCCATGCCGTACAAATAAAATTCAGTAGAAACCTGTATGATCATATTCAATTGTATCATTTATAAATGTAGGTCAGATAAAACAACACTGCATGTACAGTATGTGCCTTATATTTCATCACACAAGATGCCACTGTTAAACAATAAGTGATTGTTTAATCTTGCATCAGCATAACAATCTTCAGTTCTATTAAATTGTACATTTCATTTTAATAACTTTTAATTGTCCTTGTCTTTGCTTTTTGTTTTCCTTTGACATGCCATATCTTTCAGTTTGGAGTCCAGTTTCCTTTGTAGATAGGCTTTCTTGTTGGCGTCCACAGATTTGTCTTTCTTCCCACTGCCAGCATAGAGAACACCTTCCTTGCTTATTCTCATCCGAGCATGGGACTTGGCTTTATCTCCACAGCCGTGAACCTAAAAATGTTAACAAGACAACAATCAAATTTTGGAAGAAAACAAAATCAATATGATGTGTTTTGGAATGAAGCTCCTCACAGTTCTGCGTGGTATTTGCAAATAATTGTGGCATTTGTTTTAATTGTCAATCACAGTGAAATAACAGTATATTGAGTTTCCCATCTGGCACCTATGTAGGCCAATACAAGCCATAAAAAGTATTTGCAAATACTACTCGGCTGTGGTCTGCTCCTCCCTCGCACTCCAGCTTGTCTTACCTCTGGTATGTGGTGACTAAGACAATACTGCCTATTGCAAAATAGGCAAAGTTGTCCAAGTGTGAGCACAGAGGCTTTACACTTGACGAAACTGCACACACTGTCAGCCTTCTTCACAGCACTTATAAGTGTGTCAAAGTCGTCATCTGCACCGGCAGCAGCAGCAATGTCACAGGCACCTGCCTTGGTACAGTTCTTTCCTGGGAGAGAAATGATGAAGAGATGACCCATTACAGACACACCAGACAAACGTTTTCACACCCCTGACATGTAAAAAGGAATACACTAGAAATTAAATACTTCTACTGCCAACCTTTAGCTGACTTGGGCTTCTTTGAAGATTGGGCAGTGGGAATGTTGCCCTGATGCTTCTTTTGTTGGGCATTTTCTTCCCTTTTCTGTTGCTCCCTCTTCATTCGCTCCAAGTGTAAACTTTTCAGGTCTAATGGAGGTTCGCACAAAGGCCCCCCTTGGGGTTCTGGGACCCTTTCCTCCTCCTGGACAGCTGCTGGTTGTGCCGGCTCCTCAGCTGGCCTCGAGTTCAGTGGTCTGGAGACAGTGATGCACCTGTCTTTACCCTCCCCTTTGCTCTCATGACTGAGCCCCAGCTCCTCAGAGATCTGGTGGACCAGCAGGCGGTCATGAGAGTTGAAGGATGATGGGAACTCTAGTTCACTCCGATTTGGGTCCTTCAGAAAGCTCTCCACCTGCTCTCTGATCTCAGCGTATCTGTTCTTGTTCTGCTCTTCCTCTGTCAGAGTTGATGTGCAGGACTTTGTGTGCTTATCTGAGCGAGCCGTGTCTTCCTTACTGCTGCTACCAGTGGGTTTCTTCTGTCCTTGCTTCGCCTTGCCTGGAGGCTGATCTTTGACCTTCTGTTTGGTAGATAAGGAGCTGCTAGCAGAAGCATTAGCCTTGGTGTCTTTGTGGTCGCGGGTATAGTTCTGTGGCACAATGTCCTGGAGGTACTCGAAGGCTGTTCTGACCTCTCCACACTCAGTCATATGATTGATCAGGGACTTCAGGAAGGCATGATTCTGAACAGTCTGCGTGTCGCACACCACAGCAAGGTGGCGTCTAGCACGTGTAACAGCCACGTTTATCCTTCTGTCCTCAGCCAGAAATCCAACTTCACCTAAAAGATTAAGAAATAGATAAATACATAAATATGTATGTATGCATGTGTGTATATTAAGGAATAAGTTGCACTTATTAATGCAGCTCATGGTGTAACAGAACCAGGTAGGGCTTCATATCAAGAGATTACCTTTTCTGTTAGACCGAACTAACGATAACACCACTGCCTCTTTCTCTCTGCCCTGGAATCCATCCACTGACTTAATCTCTAGCTCCGGATGCCTTGCAGAAAGTTTCTGACGCAGAAGCTCAACCTTTACAGAGATTTGAGAAAAAAAACCAAAAAACTTTAAAGAGTTTCTTCACCTGCCTTAGGAGAATAGGCTAGCTAAATCATTAGCTTTTTCTTTTAATCATTGTTAAAATCATTGTGCTTAATCAATTACTTCACATTAATTCACAGTACTGTTAGATCTTTTGTTTTTAAATGACGTTCACTACATTAGGGTTTTTATTTTTTATGAATGTTAAACTTTGGATCTCTTAGTTTGATAGGTGCTATACAAATAAAGTTATATAAAATTGTTATCACTACCACATAGTAAAATAGTAGTAGTTAGAGAGCAATATTAAAGGTGTAGTTCCTCATATCAGTGGCTTACTTGTAAATTGTATGGGGCAATAACAGCTATGTCTTTGGCTTTTATCCCAGCTTCAGTCAAGGCCTTTATGTGCAGTTCAACAATGTCGACTTCACCTGAGGATACATTAAACAGATTGTTAGCTCTCATACCCCACAAGAACCGTAAAATCATTCTCTCAGTTTTTATAATAAAAATGGCTAACCTCGATTGCCTTTGGATTGCTCATCTGCGACCTCCATTTCACTCAGGCCACAGCCTGCAGTGTCGATAAGAAGAAGGGGGGTGCTAGTCTCTTCAACACAGGCAACTCCCAGCAGATCTCTGTTTGGATGAAACCCTTATTTTTAACAGTTATTTTTAAAGAGCTCTTACTTCACTGAAATACACAAGTGAGATATTTTTTCATAACCAAGCTTATTCTCACTTTAACAAGTGTCTCTCAACAGAACTATGAGCAGTCAGTCTGCCCTGGTACATCTCTTTGGAGGCCCACTCCATGATGGCACTGTTCATGCGGTACTGTACTGTTAGCATTCGGACCACTGAGTCCCCATACTTCTGGATAAGTCTCTCCATAAGACTGAGAGACAGGCCTTTTGCTGCAGCCCTATGGGAAACATAAGAGAACAATATGGACCAAACTATAATAAGCATGTAACAAACTCAAAAGTTCAGAATTATTTCATTTATATACAGAAAATAGAAACACAAGAAACTGGGTTCTCAGTGGAAAAATATCTTAAATGTTCAAGTGAATGCAAAAAAAGAGGAAAACCTGGTTTTACTTTTGTGATTTGATAGTGGGCGGTAACTGCTTGTAGTCTCCAGCCAGGATGCACTTGCGTGCATGGAGCAGAGCTATCCAGCAGCTGCTCTCCAGGGCCTGGGCACACTCGTCTATCACCACCCAATCAAAATGGTCTGCAGGCAGGAACTTCAGAGGGCCGTCATCACAAGCTCCTGTGGAGACACAGACAAGTGGCCTCTGATTGTCTTTTCTTCCATCACCGCTACAACTGAACAACATTTGCTACAGTGCAGGCCATTACTGACCTGTGTTGGTTGATAACAAGACGTCAGCACTTTTTAGGATCTGGGTGATGGCTGTCGCTTCCCTGGTTCTCAGCTCTTTTCTTAACTCCCCTATTTCCCTTTTGAAGTTGAACCGTTCCCCTTTGTCACGCATCTTCTTCATTCCCATCTTGAAAATAAACAAAGAAGTAAATATACATACAGTATACTGTCTATATTACAAATCATTCAAGACAGCACATGTGCTAGCGGCAACACACATTAACATACTTACAAAAGCTTTATCAATGTCTTTACGGATGTCAGCGATGATGTTTGTGTTGTCACTCTGAGCAAGAACGGCATCCAGCGAATGTTTCTGTATAGACTCTAGTAGTCTGGCAGGATGGCCTAGTCTCAGGACCTTGGCCTTGCACCTGGCTAGCCTCTCCACTAGGTTATCCACAGCCACGTTAGAGGAGGCACAGCACAGGATCTACACAAACACAGAATCCAGTTATCAAAATCACTGCAACTGGACTGAGATGTTCTAATGACAAATGCATCAACGAGTGACACTGACTGATCAGCATAAAAGTAGTTCAACCTATTACTGAAATCATTTTATGACACATTCCACAGCACATCTTTACCCCTATTAGGGCTCATGGACTCACAATATTCATATATACACTAGTAACTTTAGGCTAATCTGCACCTTTTGGCCTTGTTTGACTGCTTGGAGGATGATCTCCACCACTGTGGTAGTTTTCCCAGTGCCTGGTGGTCCATGAATCACAGCCACTTCTCTCTGAGACAGGGCAAAGGACACAGCCTCTCTCTGGGAATCATCCAGGTCGGAGTTAAAGAAAGCTACTTCATCTGATGAAGCATGACAGAAACACACACAAAATAAATGTTTTGAGAGTTTCATACTGGTTTGCAAGGCTGTGAAAATAGTGTAAAAAGTATACTTGCATGTCTGTGAACTACCACCGAATGCAATTTGAAAGGAAAACCAGAGGGACAGTGTCTAACAAGATTTGGTTTGTAAAGCCTTACTTACTTGGCTGTGATTGAGAACCAGGTTCTGAGGTCCCAAAGAAAACATTTATCAAATTGGAGGCTGGTCCACTGCTGTATCCATTCAAAGTATTCAAGGCACTGCAAACAAAAAACACCACAGTGAAAAGAAGTAATTTCAAGGTTTCATAACTAACTTGTATCCATTTTACATACTCAGCGGTATGTTACATATTAGAGATGTCACTCACCGTTTCATTCGTTTGTAGGTGACATCATTCGCCAACTTTAAGAGGTTGTAAAGGGAATCTGAGTCAATACTGAGACCATCCTGAGAGTCCTCGAACGCCACGCTTACAGATGCTTGGCTGACCCTCGTCACTATCCCTGTGCCAACCTGACAGGCTGCACTGCATCCACCCGTCTCATACAAGCCAACTATGTCCCCTATAACAAAGGCCAGCAAAAATAGGTAGTCAGTGTGAAAATCTAAGTCACACAAAACCACAGATCAGGCATTTGATTCAACCATCTTACCAGGTCCAAAACTGTTACTTGGAAGCAGTGAGATACCAAGGTGTTTTCTTGGCTCTAGGATGACCAGTGTCCGGCCATACATGCCTGTGGACTGACTTCCTATCTGTAGTTTCAGCAGGCATACTCCTTTGCTTTGAAGATCCTTGAGAGAGATGTTCTCCTGCCATACCCTAAAGGCATAAAACAAGAGAATATGTACATTTTCACTTTGTACTGACAGCTATCAATCAGGAGATCTTGTGTGAAAAGAGATCTAGGCTACATACCTAGTCTCCTCTATTTCAGCCTCTCTCTCCTCCTGTAGAAGCTCAAGTGTCTTGGACACAAATTGTTCAATTTCCATCACTCACTATAAAGACCAAAAAACAATCAATGGTACAGTACAGATCTAAAACAATGTCAGTTTCAAACCATTTGCTAACTAAGATGTAACGTTTACACTAGGCCACATTTGAGTCATGATACACCTTGTGGATCTCACAGCCAAACAAATCTACTGTACAGCTTGGTATAACTGTTACATGAAGATAGTCCATTACTGATTTCGAGAGGTGTTTACAAGTTAGCTAGCTTGCTAACTGCAGCTTTATTACGTTGGGTTAAGTTACCAAGCAAACCTTGCAAAATGTCATAATACTGACACACACATTACCTGAGTGGAGACCGAAAGAGCCGAGGACGGAATACAAGCTAACAAATTAAAAGTCTCTGCTAACGTTAAACATGCAGGAAATAGAAAGTATAAGCTGTCTTCTTTGCTTGGACTATTAGCTCGTGGATTTGAAGAAAGAGAGAAGCTACACTGCCACCTATCTGCTGAGATGACTTCTCCTCTTGAAGCCTTATTGGCGTTTATAGGCAGCACAACTCTTATTTTGAAAACACAACACGGAAGTTGCACTTCTTCGTTGATGCTCAACAAACACGTTGAGCAAGTTGTCAATCCAACTGGCACTAGCCACCTTGAATGGGGTGATATGATTAACAGGCGTCGTTCGGCAATCACCTGTACAGTTTTTTAGCATTATTAACCCGTTTTTTGGTACGATGATTATGTGATTTGGTGCACCCACGTACTAACGTTATTACTTATCTGCCTCATCTCAATCAGGAAGGAAGAAGTTGCCCTGCATCGATCTGAACAAACCCATTTTATTTGCTGCTTCGCGACTCCTTTTTAACTCCCTTTTTGGAAATGAGAGCGACGTTAATCCTGTTGCACACCATCTCCTGCTGCTTGATGGTTAGTGCCACACTTTCAAAAACTGATGCAAAGAAGTCGCCCAAAGCTGAGGCAGAGGTGAGTAAGTTGTGGCCCCTAGACTGGGTGTGAGCTGTGTTTGATGTCAGTCACTGGACTCACCTGAATCTGTCAGCATCAGGAAGTGCACCGTCAGCACATACCAAATGTGATATCACCACCTGACATTTGTCCAGTCAGATGGTTTTTGTCATGATATGGTATAACCAGTTATAGATGGATATCTGTCTGAAATGGGCTAATCTTTCTTTGAACCCACGGTTTTCTGCACTGATAGACATCTCTAGCAGAGTTGTCTGCGGTGGAGAGAGGCCTCGTTGTGTCAGACCCGCAGTGGAGAGACATAGTGAAGGAGGAGAAGAGATACTGTGCTCATATTAAACGGACTTTTCAAGGACCTGTGCTTGGATACATCACACCTGTAAGTCTGAAATCCATTCAGTAATATCTGCATGCTGACTTTTTGCTGTCCAACATGTAGTGTGCCCTAATCAGCTGACAACAATGTTATTACCACAACATTAGTGTCTCATATGTAGGTTTATGGACTTGTGTTGACACAATATTTGCATTATATCTCCTGTTTTTTCCTCCCTGTAGTGGAATTCCCATGGCTATGACATAGCCAAGATATTTGGGTCCAAACTGACTTCAGTGTCTCCAGTGTGGCTTCAGCTTCGCCGACGGGGACTAGAAAGCTTTGATGTTACCGGCCTCCACGACCACGACCCAGGTAGGAGGTTCACATCACTAGCAGCCAAATATGAAACACTCTTTGTAAGGACTTGGCCTCCTTAGTAAAGTGTCACAACAAATTAATTATGTCAACTAAAAGAATCTTTTCTTTCCAGGCTGGGTCAAAGCTGTGCGCAAGTCTAACAAAAAAATCAGGATGGGTGAGTAGATATCTTCCTCTCTAATGGCCGCTACAAGTCAACTCAGATCTGTTAATTCGGGTCAGTGCCAGTGATTTAAGTTAATTTGATCCTGACCTCACTGTTCGGTCATTTTCTTTCTCATTCTCAGTGCCTCGACTGTTATTTGATGGCTGGTCTTACCAGGACTACGCAAGTGTGCTTGGCAGTGAAGATGAAATTGAAGAGCTGGGAAGTGAGCTGGTGGACGTTGCAAAGGTAATTAAATGCAGAGGCAACATGAGCTGCCAGAAGCAGCCACAGTATTGCATAGCTTACTCCCTAGCGACAATGTATTTGTGCTGTTTTCTGTCTAATTAAGCATTGGTCTTGCAGACAGAAGGCTTTGATGGTTTTACTTTGGAGCTGTGGAGCCAGCTGGGAGGTAACAAACGAAAGTGAGTTAATCTATTAACACATCACATCTTTATTATTACTCAAATTGCTTGCTGCTACAGTATCAAGTGTGTAATGCAAATAACCAAACACTATTTAATCTATTCCATGCAGGGAGCTGGTCCATTTGATAAAACACATATGTGAGACTTTGAAGGCTAAAAGACTAGACTGTATCCTTGTCATTCCACCTCCTGTGACAAGGTGAATACAATTTGTTTTCTTTTAACCAGTATAAATGCCACAAAGTTGCTGAAAGAAATGCTGAATTTTTAATATCTTCATATCTTTCCATTATGAACAGCACGGGGCAGCCAGGTATGTTTGGCAGGGAGGAGTTTGAGCAGTTGGCTCCAGTCGTAGATGCATTCAGCCTCATGACATACGACTACTCCAACGCTGGCAGGTGAGGCTCACAGACACAGTGTCCATCTATTCTGATTGGTTGAAATGGAATTGCTTTAGGTGGCATGACCTGAATAAATGAGCAGTGCAGCTAGATTCAGAGCTTTGTCTCTTACATAAAGCACTTAAATACAGTGGTTTGGGGTATTTTTTGTTTCAGACCGGGCCCAAGCTCCCCCCTGCCCTGGGTGAGAGACTGTGTTCTCCAGTTGTCACCTGACAATCAATGGAGACAAAAGATCCTGCTTGGACTTAATTTGTATGGTCTAGATTTTGCAAGCCAAGGAACAGAGCCTATCCTGGGGGGCAGGTAAGATAACACTGTAATTGCTCGTAATTTGTAATAGTAATAGTGTATTTACATTTGAGCAATTTAAGGTTTCATATATTTCACTCTTTACCACTCCCTCTTACATCGATCTCTATTTCTCTGCAGGTACATTGAGATTTTGCGAGAACTTAGGCCAAAACTTCTCTGGGATGAATATGCTGCGGAGCATTATTTCAGTTACAAGAGGTAATGATTGTATAATGCTGTTATTTAGGTGAACAAACTATGGCTGACATCCACTGGCATCTTTTAACAATATTTGTTACTTCCCTTTCATTCTAGGAACAATGCAGTTAAGCATGTAGTGTACTATCCAACTCTGAAGGTAAAGCCCTCACATTTTAAGTTTTTTAAGCTTTGTTGGTAAACACAGTAGCAACCTATATTTTTAAGACTTTTTGCCATTTACTATCAAACTTTAATGATATGTTTAGAATTTTTACTGTTTCATGGTGAGATTAAAATGATTAAGATTTTTTTTTTTATTCTTTTACAGTCCATCTACCTGAGGATGTCTTTAGCTACCGAACTGGGCACAGGAATTTCCATGTGGGAATTAGGACAAGGACTGGATTATTTCTATGATCTTCTATGAGAAGAGAAAGGGACAAGTTTGTGACTACGATGGACCTTTTGAACATCAGCATATGGATTCACAATTATCTAATTTGGGTTTTGCTTTCCTCATTTTTTTTTTCAATCCAAACATGGTAAACCAAAAATATCAGTGCTGTATGCAGTGATTATTTTTCTCTTTTTTTCTTTTCTGAGTCAAATGAACTCTGGAACCAGCCGTTGACGGGCTTTAGTTAATACTCAACCTGTGCTGGTCTTGGTTTGGGGCTTGTCAGAGGGTCGTGAAAGTTTTGAGGAATCTTATTGTCGGCATGAATAAAATGGATTAGTTGCTTTAAAAGATATTGGCAGCAAACCATAGATCTTTTAAGTATTGTTTTATTCATTTTCATGGACAAGATAAGAAAACTGTTGGACAAACAGCGAGACAGCAGTAATACTTCTCTTTTCTCCCTTTTACACAACAGTAGGTGCATGATCAAAATGCATAAAGTTTAAATGAAGAGCGGTACATTTTTGTCCTCAGGCCTTGGAATTCATATTTAATTTCTCTAACCTCTCCTCACTGGTCCCGAATACTCAGCTAGAATTCAGTGGAAATCCTCTGACATGTTGCTCAACTCTGCCCACAAACTGTTTTGCTCTTGGATTGAGCTTTGCTGTGAAGATGCATCTTGGACTCATTTCCCTTCTGTTGCGTTGGATGTCTTTAAGCTCCCATCTTCCATGTCTGTTTGAAGATACTCAGACTGCATCTGCTTCTGACATCCCATGGTTTTTTTTTTTTTTTTTGATTCAAAACATTTATGTTTTGAGTTTGTCAAATGGCTTTTTATTAGGTCTGTAATTAGGACATTGACAAGTAATGAATTGTGTTTACAATGTTGCCAGACATCTCTCCTGACTCAGCGTCTTCCCTGATATTTGTCCTGGATGAATGTATGATTCTTTACATGAATATCAATTTGGAACAAACATGTTGAATCTGGAGTGTGGGCTGTAAACATTTTGTCTGGTAGTTTCACTTGCCACTACAGAGCAGGATTAGGTTATTTACAGCAACTGAAGTTGATTGCAGATTCTGCCCAGTTACTAGGTGTCTGTCTATGACTACATGCATGGCGTCCTCTTGACTTGCTGAAAAACAAAGAGATAAACATAAAAGGATTGTAGTTTTGTTTTAGGCATGTTAATTAAGCATTTACTCAGTCCTCTTAGCATCTGGTACTTTGCATTCAACGTGCAGCTCACCTGTGTATGATCCACCACTGTCTTTCACAAAGTCTTCCACTATCAAGGGCAGGTTGGCAAAGTCCGGTCTCCGCACCAGCTCAAAAACTGACGGCTTTCAGCAAGAACAGTTACATTTGGTTACTACACTGCAATACACACTTAAGACCAGGTAAATGCATAAATATTTTGGGACACATTCCCCTCACACACTGGAGAGGTCAGACACTAACCCCTGTTAGACTGTAGCCACTGAAGATCCACCTCTGTCCCTCAGTGGCACAACACAAAGCTGACACTCCTTGTCCCACTGCGCACACAGGCTCTGCACACAGAGAAAGACAGTTTGCAGCCACGTCTCTACACCAGACCTGTGCGTCATGCCGGCCCCAAATGAGCGTATGCCATAACTGTAATGGACTGTTTTCAAGATTGCAGACTGACTGGATACCACAGGAGCCACACACTCACTTTGCTGAGAGATGAAGTGAGTGAGAATGCGGTGCAGAGAGCCGCTGTGTGCCAGGTCATTGAGCGCTCCGGGGCAGTCCGGGATGAGGAGCGCTTGGTACCGGGCACCTGGAGGGGTCATCATGACATAACCTTGAGCTCAGCACAGTCCAAACAACACAGCAGCAAAAGGCAAGAAAACAGTCAAATGGGCATCAAGTAAATAAACATTTTAGTCATCCTCACCATCTATAGATTCAAGTTTGGCTGGTGTTGCGTAGGGTTTCACATTGAAGTCCTGCACCCATCTAGCAGTGCTTTCATCGACCCCAACAAAGTCTATAGGCTTCCCCTGCAATTCAAATAGTAACTGTGAGACATATGGCAGAAAAGTTTATTTTGCTGCACATTTTGTCAGAAAATGAGTCCTACCCCAGGCGTTGCTGTCTGGAGGTTGAACACTGAGCTGCAAAGACTGAAGGATTGATGGAATGATTTTGCAGACACTCCTGAATTAACAAAACGCATCAGTTAGCAAATGCACGTGCTGGAGCGTATAGGCACAGTACAGCTGCAGCAGAAATATCTATAACCGGTTTTCCTGATTCCTGTATGGGACCAAGGCTTGGCTAAATGTTGACAGTGATGCTTTACTTTGGACCACAGCTAGATGGTGGAAGTAACATTAAGATAAAGAAATAACTAAGCTGCCTTTGAAATATGAAGTGTTGCAGAAAACGTAATATTGGCTAATTCATGTGTGTGTCATTGTGTTCGAACCCTAACCCTAATGTAACTGCTGATGGACGGAAATCAATAACCCACCTTGAGGAGAAGCACTCGCCACTATCAAACAAGTTGGCTTCGCAGACATTTCGTGCAATTCTCTGTAGCCTCCGAATAAAACAGTTATTTAGCTTGTTTGAAGTCAAGGAGGTTTTGAGTGAAATAAGGCGAGAAAACCAATAGAGGGAAGTGTTGTCAGCTGACAACAACATCCGCTAAAATAATTTCAAAATAAAAGTTCGGTGTGAGGCGGGGGCAAGAATGTAAATGATCTGTGAAAATCATTGCCAATAATAAATGACAACAAAATTAATAACTGTGTTTTAATTGCATTCCAACAAACATATTTTTTTTTTTACATATTTATCTTTTAAATTAGCTGGTAAAAACTGCTTTTAAAAGTGTGACATACATAAAAATTCAACTAGACTACAAGACAAGACCAACAATTTTTGCAAATGTATACTCTCTTGAACCCAACAAAACATGTTAAATTGTCTGCTCGTTAAAAGAAATCTTTCGGTTACCAGGTCATCCACTCAACATTAGTGAAAATATAGTGAAAATATAGAAAGCATGCATTGGAATACACAGAACAGAGCAGTGCTGTCCAGCAGCATGACCGCTTCACCTATAAATGTGTTTCTTGAAAATGATCATGTCACAATTTTGAAGTATACCTTCACAACATTCTAGAATTGTGTATATTAGGGATATAAAATATATAACCAAACATTTGGTGATGCCAAACTCAAAAAACTCAGTATGGTTCTTCTTTTAAATTTCGATAAAGGCAGCAGGTAAACATCATCCCCACGAGCTGAAAGAGAGAGACATTATAGGAACTTGTTAATACCACACTGCACACAAAACCAACCATTGTACACAGAAGCTGTTGCAGCTGCTGGTGTTTTGCACCAGCAGCTGCAACAGTGAGTCACATCAGGAACTGTTTCACTCAGTGGTTTATAGGGCTTTACCTGGAGAAATGCAATCCCTATAGCCACTGCACCAAGAATATGCAACTGACTCAGGATGAAGTCCTCTAATTTCATGATGCAACCTCCCTGAGAGCACAAGAAAGGGGAAGAAATTAACACACTGTTATAATCCAAAGGTTATCCACAGCCAAACGGATAGCCATACCTACCTCTACCTTGTAGATGTTGGAGGGATGGTCCCTTTGGCCACAGTAGTCAGTGGGGGTTTTGCAGCAGCTGTCAGGAACCAGCCTTTTGTTCTCCACTGCCTGGATCCACACACTGGCTGACCAGTCTGAGGAGTTCTTACTGCCACAACACTTAAACTGAGACGTAATTGGCAGCACAGGGTGGAACAGGATAGAAAAACATGAGGATGGTTAGGGATACAGTTATGACTGAACTTAAAATGAGTTCAACACTGATTATGTTCACATGCAACCAAATGGGGCTAATTTACTCTCATTCCAAATTAATTGACTGCGTAAAAACACCTCAACCAAAGTAATCTAACATTCCCCAGTCAAACTGAAACTTTAGAGCCAGTGTGCTTTTCTCAGGCGTATAAGCAATAAAGCTAATGTTGTTATACTCCTTTTCAGTCAGGTCGGATGGATACTCGTGTGATCATGAACACATCCCACTTCCATACCTCCTGCTGAAGCTTGTCCACAGCCTGCGTGATGCTCTCCTCCCCCGGCTGCTGGTATTTCTGCTGCATGGTCTCCCTCAGGTTCTGTCTGAGCTCCTCATCCAGCTGTGGGACAGGAAGGAGCAGGACTTGAGTGACTGCTTTCTGAGAAGAATTTGTCACCTGCACTGATGTGAGTTTCTTCTGGACACCCCCCCCCCCCCCCCCCCTTTTCATAAATATAGCCCATGGTCAAGTTTCTTTCCTCCCTTGTAACATTCCACTGTACCTGTCCAATGCTCACATAGCTCAGAGTATATGAGAGCTTAGATCCTCTGACCCCCACACCCTGTCTGACATGAGCATTCTTTAAATATTTTTGTAAAATAAAAAGAAAATAGTAGTGTTGCTTGAGTGAAATCTAACCATCTTATACCAGCCTGTTCGAGAAACAGTTTGATATAAAAATGGAAACGGGTGACAACAGATTACCTGGTAGCAGAAAGGGAAACACTGGAGCAAGAAGAGGGGGAAGAAAGAGAGGTGAGTGAGAAGGATGGAAAAACGGACAAATGAAGAGCATGCACATATATGCACGCAGAGAAAATTTCACAATAGTGTACAGCGACTGTGCCATTCCCTTGTTTTTGGGTAATACGAAAAATGTAAATAGAGACCATGGAGAAAAAGGAAAGGGGTTTGAAATCACATTACGGACAATTTACAGTATTAGTATAAAATACAAGCAGAGAGAAAGACCAAGCCAGATTAGTATTTGGTGGGGTGAGATAAAAAAAAAAAAAAGAAAAGAAAGAAAACAGTGGCTCTGAGCAAAAAAATATGAAGAAGTGCAATCAGGTGGTTTGGTGGTAAAAGAGTTTTAGCTTCCAATGTTTATGTTGAGAAATGGCATTATGGGACTGATATCTGCCACTGCACCTCAGTCATAACTCAATTTCAGTAAATTCAAAAGCTTTACCTCTTGGTAGTTGATGTAGGCCAGCACACCAGCAACGACTTCCAGCAGGAAAATACAGAACAACAAGATAAAATACTGTAGTGGAGAGAGAGACAGAAAATTTGGTAGAACACAGTGTTACGGTTATGACATTCATAATAAGCATTAAAATCGGTGCAGTTATGCTGATTTAAAAAGCCAAAAGAAACGTTATGCTCCAGATAATGCATGACTAAATTGTAAGAAGGAAGCTATTCATTACAAAGATCATGGGGAATCTGAAAATAGAAATAACGTCACAGAGCTTGTGCAGTTTTGCTTCTATTTTATATTCTCTCACTCCGTCTGTCTGTCTGTCTGTCTGTCTCTCTCACACACTCTAAAGTCCAAGCACCCGCCTGTGATGCCCTTCATTCCTCTGGCATGAGCCACGCTCTAAATCTAAACTCTTAAAGATACACTCTGCATTACTTTGTCTGTTATATCTGACATGAGCTTCACTGTATACATGCAGACCAGACAGGTCACCCAGGATGAACTTTTAATACACCTAAACTCAAACAAGGTTGTGTGTATATAAACAGAAACTCTTATCACTGAATTTGCCTTTTCCTTTTTTTCTGATTCCCTATAATGAAATGATGGGTTAATGCTTGGGTTTTATTTAAATATACAAGTATAATGATCTGTATAATCATTATACTAGACAATAGATAGTTATCTCATATTTGCTGTTACTGTCTTGTAGTAGTAAATAACACAGCCATAATAAAACATTCAATTATAATGTGACGGGGCGGTGTGTGTGTTACTTTGAGTGACCCTCTTACCACAATCAAAAGGCTCTTCATCTCCTTCAGAGTGGCACAGCACCCAATTATCCCCGTCACTACCACAATGGCCCCGGCGGCTATCAGGATGTACGCCGAGGCTGAGTAGTAGCCGGAGTTGAGCAAACTGATGTACTCGCTCTTCTCCACCACAGTCCACACTCCCACCGCCAGCACGGCCCCACCTGCCAGCTGACAGAACGCAGCGTTATCAGCTCAATTCAAACCACATGGTCGTATCAAGAATGCACCACATAATTTAAACCGGCTCTGTGTAGCTCCTCGCCCCACTAAAAACGCAGCAGTGATGGAAAAGAGACACTGATTCATTCCTTATTCCTCGCCTGTAGGCCTCAAGAGACTTGCGGCTAAGTTTGTTTTTCATTGCGTTTATCTAGAAGCAGATAAATCACACTTAGTTTCTGAGTACACACTGTGTGGGCATGCACAGAGCAAGACTAGGATTGATTCTGTCCACACTTAAGGCCTAAAGTTAAGAAAATAAAAGATGTATCTATAGATGTAGGCCTAGATCTGTCTCTGGGTATGTAGCATTTATTTTCCCTCCTTACCTCCAGCATAACCATATTAACAGACTGTGTCTTTTATTGTTTTTCACTGTGCATAAACTAAATGGTACTGTAAAATTTGTAGAGATAGTATAGAACATACTAATACAGCTTCTAATTGTACATAAGGAATGCGATGGTTATTCAGGGTAAAACATAAAGGCAGGGATACTGTAAATTTTGTCAGCTGTTGCTGTTGTCATAAATCAAAAATCACCCTGTATATCTGTTGATCATTAATGGGACTCAGTGGAGCCCTGCAATGAAATGGAAATGGGGGATTTTGTTGCCTTCAGTTCAGTGGAAATCCTTGTTGTCAACTTACCCAGAAAAGAACGTTAAAAATAAAAAGGAGATATTTCAGACAAACTGTCCCGCACGTGTTTGTTTTTTCACGCCGTGCTTCCATTCTGAAAAGAAAAATGTACATGTGTTACATTGTAAGTTGAAGTACAGATTTGCATCAACAAGTACAGAAGAAGAAAGAAAAAAAAAATCACTGAATACAGTACTACCAAAAATGTGTCTGGAGAAGATTAAATGCTGAACCTCCCGCTAGAGAATGAACACAAGATGCTCTCACAGCAGGCCATATCTTCCAACGCTGCTCTCATACTATAGCTAAGATTATGATCGCATGACTTCCTGCCTCTATACTTGCATGACACTAAGTTAAGCCTATCACTGCTGTATCTGATTGAGACTGGTGAAGTAAGTTATTCCTCTGCACTATGAAGCTTGGTTAGAAAATAGGACTATCCTCTTTCAGTCTGAAACGCTCTAGTTCTGCTTGTGTGGTGTGAAAAGCTGATTATGGAACTGAACTCTAACATACACACCTACGTTAGAGCTTCTCTGACAAAATATTTAATCTTCTTTAAGGTTTTAAATGTATTACTGCTAAGGGACATAAAACGTAGCCCATAACAAGAAAATTTGGTGCATTCCAAAACATGCAAAAAGTTAGCAGAACACAGTGCGACGAAGAGAGACTATACTGATGAAATAAAATACGTTGTGGGGAAAACTACTTAACAACTTGTCTCACATGCCAACTAGCAGACAGATATATATGTCTCCCATCCCAGTAACTTAACCTGGTCTCCTTACACCCTGAAACTCAACGACATACTGTTGGATTTCTCCTCTTATTTTATGACTTAGTCACAGTCTAATTGTTTTTTCCTAAACTTTTGAACTTTCTTCAGCCACTGTCAAGTTATGACTCTCAGCATCATGAGAGATGGTGGTGTTACATTTCAGGTACCAGTGAACATCTCTTTTTGGGGAATTAACAGACAAAGTAAGGGTATGAAGGATAATAGAATCATATCAAATAAAACATTAAATACACTAAACACATAAAAGATATAATGCTGTTTTCCAGCCATTAGAAAAAGCACTCAATGTGTGAATGTGATTGTCGAGAAAAACAAAATCTCCTAATGAACTCATATTCAGAGTTATTTTTAAACCATTGTGTCATGGAAACATTCCTCTCCCTCTCCCCCCGTGACTAAAATACTCCTACCTGATCTTGGGACGGTGGGCCGTGAAGGATGCAGATTATTGGGGTAACGTCTTCCAAGCTCCCACTAACCCCTGTCTCTGTGTGCTGCTCTCTTTGAAGGTTAAGAGCGACAGGGAAAGTTCTCAGTTGACACTCAGACCCAAGCCTACTACCCAAGCGTCTGAGCGTCTGTCCTCTTTTGGAGTGGGTCAGCTTGCCACACCACGGCCTATTAAAAGTGCATGGCTGCCACCAGCTGGCTCCTCATGCACATGACTTATGTTGACACTGCCAAAAACAATGACGTTGCTAAGGAGGAATGGTTCAGCACATTTTTAAAAGACTGATGAAGTCAGAACAATTACCAAAAATATCCTTTATTGGATCAATTAACAATATACAAAACAACATAGGCAAACATTAAACATACAGTCCAGTAAACTTGTTCATAAAAGAATGGCACTTTGTTTCTAAAGATGAAGATAGAGTAGGTGTGACCCTGCCTTTGATACCATGCCCTTGTTGGTGTAGGATTCACCTGTGACTCCCCTTCACCATTCCCTATAAATCCCTCCAACTGTCCCAACAAAGAAAACAAAATTCCACTGAACCGTGACAAAGACATCTGGGAATGTTTTGTGAGTCTTTTGAAAAGACAGTCCATTACTGTCTATCTACAGCAGCTTGTTTTGGTAGTATCCTCGGTCAGTAAAAGTGAGTCTTCACATTGTCGATCATGTTGGGCAGCTAACATCCTGAGATAAGAAGAAAACTATAATATCATCACTGTCCAGGAGAAACCTTGTATATCAATAAATCTTTAAATAAAATGTTTCATATTGCCATTAACACCACTGCATTTTTCATTTCATTTTATTTTTTATTTTTATCAATTGCCTTGCTTATTGTCAGGTTTATGAAAAAAATAATATGAGAGACAATGTTGGCTACAGTGAAAAATTAAGAGAAATGAAGAGTATAATAACAAAATGCCAACACTGCAGATCCAAATATTCTGTGGGATATGGATGATATGAGTGACATATAGTGTAAAGAAGTGCAACATATATGATGCCATACCCAGCCAGCTGAGTCATCAGCTCCTCCATGTTATGTCCCGTCTTGGCACTACACTCGTAGAACACAGCCTGGTGCTGCTGTAGGAAACAGTGAGTAAAAAAACACATTTATTCCCAGCAAAAATGGTTCCTTTCTCAGCAGTGACATTATGAGCAAATCACTTGGTTTGAATATTCAAATGCCCCCCCTCACCTCTGCTAGCCTCTGCCCCTCCTTTGTTGACACTTTTCTGCTGTGACCGTCTGCCAGGTCCAGCTTGTTCCCCAGCAGCATTAGCACCGTCCCTTCACACTTATTCTCCTGGGACAGACTTACGACAGGTTAGACTACGTACATTCTCGTCAATGTGTTAGGGTTTGAAAACTGAAGAAAATATACTCCCCAACTGTGTAGAATGCTGCTGTAGTGTCTATAAAAGCATCAGAAAACAAGAGGAACTTGAGCTGCCTAATGTCCCACCATAATCACCATGATATATTAAATATAACCAGTTATACCAACGAGTCCATTAAGCTAATAATGCTAATAATTAACACATATTTCTATGTCAGCATACTTTAAGGAGTTACAGTACAGTTACAGTAGTTTCAAGAAATAATAATTAATATGCATATTTATGCAGCAAGATGGTCCAAAATCTAATCAGATCATCTACTGTATAGGGGGAACCTGTGGTGTAAATATGAAGTTTCTATCATGTATTGCTCTTGAGTTATTGTGTTCACAAGAATGTGTCTACACACACACACAGATTGCTATTGTTCAGATGCCATAAGTGCCTAAGTGCCTAGTGCATTTTATTGCCCACAACCTGCGTGTGTATTCAAAATGGGACAAATTGCTTTGCATGTTTGCATGTCAAACCATCTGTGGACATCTCCACCCGCTCACCTGCACAGCGTCCATCCATCCTCTCACAGCGGTGAAGGAGGGGGAGTGAGTGACGTCATACATGGTGAGGATGCCATCAGCCTTACGGTAGTACTGCTGGGTGATGCTGCGAAATCTGACGGGAATAAGTGAGAACACAGAAGGATAAGAAACAAATAATACCCATAAAAAGCAAAAATCGGGGAGTAGGAATGACGATACTCTTTCAAGATGGACAGAAACTTCATAACTCAGGATGTGTGGTATATGTAAAGGCAAAAAGCAGATTGCTATTGAACATGGGAGTAAGTTGTGTCATGTCCAACCTCTCCTGTCCTGCGGTGTCCCACAGCTGCAGGACAATGGTGGTGGAGCCCAGAGTCACAGTCTTCATTTGGTAATCTATACCTAGAAGCAACAGAGCCCACTGGACATTTATCATACTTTACTTAGATGCCTGGAAAAGCATATTAATTAGCATGATTAAGTTCACTGGGGCGTGATCATAACAAGAGAAGGGCTTACCAACAGTAGCAGTCATTGTACCGGAGAAGTGTCCGGAGCAGAAGTGCTGGATGAAGGAGCTCTTACCCACTCCTGAGTTACCCAGGAAAACCACCTTGAACACTCGCTGAGGACTGACAATTCTGCTCTAAAATTCAGGTATAGGGGTTAAACTTTACATTTCATTTAAATTTAACGTGTTTTCTTTTCCTTTGCTTGTTAGGATTGAGACCATTTTTGCCTGAGACAAGATTGAATTTATGTAAATCTGTGCTCCATCATGGTACAAATGAACTCAGATCAATATCTGCATCATTCTCACCCTCGCTAACTGCAGCAACTGATTGTGTTATGAAATTGATATATAGTTTTATGAAGTGTGTGTATTTGTATTTGTAGATTCAGCATTTGCCCTACCTGAATTTGAGTCTGTTCAACATTTTCACACCTGACTCTACTTGACGATTGGCGTCTCTTGGATGAATTTGACATCTCTTCTGTGTCCTGCTCCAACTCAATGGACGAGCTCAGCTGTCTTCAGAATCAATGAATACACAACATTAGTTTGTTTCCTCTAGGGCAACCCTCCACATAATTGCAAAGACCATATATACAAATGTAACATCAAATGTAATTGGTCATACAAACCTTTTCAATGGCTTGTCTTGCAGTAAGTAGTTACCTATGACTGACCCTTTCTTCTGCAAAGTCTTTCTGACATTAGGACTCTAAAAGGTTTTGTGGAGAGTGAGGCAGAAGAAATGAGTAGCATTAAGATCTTTGTAGTCTTCAACATATGGATGTGCTATGATCAGATTTCATGGAACATAAATTGATATTAATATCCTCTTCTGTAATAATACTAATTGTTTCAAGCATGTTAAAATGATTTATTTTACATGTATGAAAAAAAGAACTCAGTCCAATGGCGACATTTATTCTGTTGCAAAATTGTTTATCATAAATCATTGATCAACAATACACAAAAATTGTAATGTAAGAAAAATTACAAGAAATAAACAGGTGTTCATTGTGTTATAATCATTACAGTTTCCTTGAATTAATATTATGTGTTCTTTGTCAATTCTTTGTTCAGAAACCTAAAAAACTTGATCAACAGAGACTCAAATCCAAAAATCAGCCATGATATACAGTATATCTACACTAGACAGCTTTCTTACAAAATAATATTTGATAAGTATGCCATATTTATCAGTTTTCTCAAGGCAAGAGTATGGGATGGTCAGGGAGATCTGGTGAGAGATTCTAGATTAGCACTCCTTCTTTGAGAAGTGTGATAAATAAAGGCCATTATATTTGTTACAATACTGACACACTAACGTTCAACTATATAAATAACACTATGTATCACTAATCAACATATAACACTCTTTCCTTTAAGTTGACACAGGACAGAATGAATGTCTTTTCAACAAAATTGTTCTGACCACATCTACTGAAAACAGTAAAGCTTACACAGAAAACTCCAAAACTGTGGCAAAGACATCATCACAATTTCAAACAATAACCAAACAATAAGAGCTGCCCATATAAATAATCATTGTCCAGATGATGGAAGAAAGCACGAAGCCATTCGAAGACTTAGCTTAGCGTGGATAAATCTGCTGTGTCCATGGGGTACCAGGGTCTCCATAGAGGTAATAAGTTAACGGCAGAGGAGAAAGGACAGTGTGTCTATGACTAACCCTCTTCTGAGACTGGTGGGCGTCTTTCTCATCTCGCAGCCTTTTGTTCATATCCCTGAGATGGAAAGAAAGACAGCATCATTTAGAACCACCACCACACTGGACTGCATGTGTAGAGTGGCCAGTGGTGAATGAATAAAGACATATAGAGAATAATGCATGCTGGAATTACTTTCCTTGCTTTTCAGGTACAATGTTTTGATCCAGAAAGTCATTTTAGGGGATTTTCTTTCCTTTGAGCTAATAAAGATTTTTGAAGTTTTGAAATAAAGCTGAAAGCATATGAACCCTCTGTAGATCTACTGTATAGACTTACCTCAACAGCTCCAGCTGTCTCAACAGACTATCCTTCTCTTTCTGTATGTTCCTAGACACCTTCATCACGTTTCTAAAGTGAGGAAAACATAAAACTCTTAATTTCCATCACACCACAGGGAGGGGTAGTGTCTGCAGTAACACGTTTCTGATGTAATCGGTGTGATAATCAGCCATCTATCTCTCTCTTTATCCACTTACCTATGTCTGGCCATTTGTTCCTGGGCGGTGTTGAGCTGAATGAGGTTGAGCTGGCCCAAGGCGGTCTGCAGCTGCTCCCTGCTGCTCTCTAGCTGCTCCTGTAACTGCAGGTTGAGGCTCTGCAGCTGCTGGTTCTGCTCCTTGATGTCTGTCTGCTCACAGCTCAGCAGCTGGATTCTGCTCTCCAGCTTGGTACAAAGATAGGTCCTTTTGATTCATTCACTGAACGATGGGACTATTCAAAAATAACACGAATGCCATCTGGGTGCCTACCTCTCTCTGTTTTGTCAGTGAACTCTCCAGCTCTTGCTCCTGCATCTTCAGCTCCTCCTGCAGTTGTTGCCCTCTGTCCCATTGTCTAATACTGTCCTTGATTTCACAACAATCACATGAAATGTCATTTTTATCAGAACTATTCTAAAATAGCACAAAGTTTGGATTAGATATTTTATCTCTACCTGAGCCAGCCATTTATCTCTCTCCTCTGTGACTTGGTTTTCCATTTCTTCATATATCGATCGAACGACCTGATCATGTTCACTCTCCCGTCTGAAACAAAATAAAACAAAGTAGAGTCAAACAAGTAAACTTAACACAATCTGAACTCACAGTTAGACCCACAGGTCAGAAGCTATATGAATGTGTATTGTGTTCCACATGCAGAAGACAAGGGGAGGAGGACAAGTTGGTAGGAACCTGCGCAGAGCCTGTTCCAGACTGTCTCTCTCTCTGAGAGAGTCCTGCAGATGGGACACAGCGTGGACCAGGACATCCTCCAGGACGCTCACCAGCTCTGGTCTGTCTCTCTGGAGCTCGCACCAAAGAGAACAGAGCTCCCACTGACTACAGCACCGCACAGCACAGCACAACACAACAAAACACGTCACGACACGACAAAACACAACACAACACAACGCAACTGATAAATTGACTGAGGATCTTCCCCTAACAGTACCACAACATCCACTCACAGCAGAAAAAGGGAACTGATCATGAATGATATAAACACTTTCAATTTCAACAAGCATCTTCATTGTGACCTGCAGTAAGTAAAGTTCCTTAAAAGAAAAAAGAAAGTTTGCTCAAGTAATTCTTTTAAACACAGTTTGTTCCTCTGATATACATACAAAGCATTTCATTGTATCAAAGTGGAATAGGAATTAGGCTATATTAATTTATATGACAGTATAAAAGTAAAATAGCATAAAAATGTAATTTGACAAAGCAATCTACCCTTTTTTCAACTGGGTTACACTGCTCAGAGGCAAAAATACGTGGAACATTTCATCTTTATATCATAATCTGCTGAGACCTTCAAAGTGTAGTAGGGGGTTTGCAGAATTTTTTATCATAACATCTATTTTCTAGTTTTGTGTCTTTCTGACAGTGGTGTATGATATATATATATATATATATATATATATATATATATATATATATATATATATATATAGATATATATATATCTATATATATATATATGATATATTAACAAAACCCATGTATGTACAAAACTCATGTAGCATGCATTTATTTTTATTTATCTTTTTCTCTATTTATTTAACATTTTTCTAACATGTCCCAACAACACTTCACTATCCTTCAGCTACTAGTGAATATGCAAAAATTGCAATAACAATTGTGACACATGGACGTTTTTTTTCTACTTTTGAAAATGTAAAAGGAAAACATTGTAAGTTGCTCTAGATAAAAGCGTCAGCTAAATGCCTAAAATGTAAAATCTCAGTGGTTCAATTATAAATATTATTAAACTTTAAGAAAATATAGCCACCATTCTGCCATTATGTAAACATACAGTTGGTACGCTTTTGGTGAGTTTGCTCTGTCAAATTCTACTGCAGAAGTCAATGGGGAAATTTTAGAAGCAACTGTACAGTCTGTCTGGATGCACCTAATAGCAATGATCTTGTGACAGTAGTCTTACTCTTTGAAGAGTTTGTCAGCGCCTAGCTCCATCAGTATGTTTACAAATCTGATTGCGGCAGGGTCCTGGGTCCAGTCTACCTGGTCCTTATCCTCCTCTGCCTCGTCTGGACTCTGCTCTGTGGTCTCCTCCAGCCCCACCAGCCCCCCTGCACCGCAGACACAGAGGCACACGGAGAGATTGGACAAGAGGTATTTGTGAATGAATAGTAGCATGTCTCCATGGAAGTCTGTGTGAACAAAAGTCTCAAATCATTAGCAAACATAGGATATCATGGCATAACTCAACAAAGGCCTACACTCACCAAGTCCTGTGTTAAACTCAACAGGAGTAAGGAATCCATTACTCTCTCGGTCAAGACTCTCAAACACTGTCTCCAACTGTTCAGGGGACAGAGGCAACTCCCCTTGTAGTCTCTGACCAGAAGAAGATCAGTAAGATGGAAAGTTAAAGACTTCATAATTAATCTAAATTGTGTTATTCTTCCACAGTAGCTGCTCACCTGCATATCCCGCTTTGTGATGAATCCCTTGCCCTCTTTGTCACACAGCACAAACAGCTCCCTGGCCTTGCCCATGGTTTCTGGCTGCAGGGATCCCGGCGTTGCCTCCCTGGTGCCGGGTGAAGCCGGCAGGCCGCGTCCTCGCCCCGGCCTGGGGCTCCCAGCCGGGACGCCCCTCTGTCTGGGGCTCACTGGTAGCGCCTCACCACTGCCTTGCCCCACCAACACTTCACCATCGTTCAGCCACTTAGACATTACTGTAAAGAGGCAGACAGATATGGGCGGGGAGTTGAGGTATAGGTGTATGTCATTTAATATTGGTTATGTACCTGTTGACACTGGCTAACCTCTTAGTTTGTCATTTGGTGTCATGTTTCATACACTTCACCTGCTGCAATTATCTGGAAGTCATGTGAAGTCTCTTAATATTTAATGGCTGTTCATTTTAAGTTAGTTATTGCTGGAGAATACATCACATAGCCTGCGCAGCAATGTTTGTAGCGCCATCAAACTCTGAGACATTCACTCTCCATTTCTTGATGAACTGGAATCAGTTGAGAGACACTCATACTACATATATTGTGGGAAGCTAGGCCTACAGGTCCTCCCTTGTCAAACATGAAGTGCCGAACAAACTGAGCTGTGACTGTACACACTATCTACAGCTGCTGCGATCAGGTGTTTGACACGTCAAGACCCCTTGAGATTGTACAACTTGTTTGAGGAATACAAATGAATATTAGTTTACTTCAACAACTAGTAGAACAATGCATGTTTATGGGGAAAATACTTTTGAAATTTACTTTTGTCCAAATCCAAATATTTCTGAATGTCTTAGGCTAAATGTAACATATAGCTTAGCCAAAATCTCTTCACTTTTGGGAACTATTTGTCCTACGGATTTAGATGGGAACAACTTCAATAAATTGCTTTGCTGCCAACGGTGTCCTTGACTCTGCTCCAGGATGTAGAAGGTAAAAAAACAGGATGGTGTCATGTGAGGAGAGTTATTGTGTACTGGGAGGGGAGGGCAGATAGCCAGGGGAAAGGAGATGCAAATAAAACATTTGCAATTGTTTGCATTGACAAAACTATTATAATTGCAAACAAGTTTACTCTAAGAACTATGGGCCAAATAAGCCCCTGTATCTCCATGGACCATAATTCAGTGATTTATGATAAATACAGGCACCTTGGTCAAAACACAACATGTCTTTTAAATTAGGAGGCATTTCTGTAGTTACACACAGGAAGAACATGTCAGCACAGATTCTCCCATAAAAGCTTTAATTTCAATAAATCATATCAAATGTTTCAAAAAATATGCAAAAGATTTTGGGTTTTCAAAGCGCATGCTATTAGCACACAATGTTGTGGATTGAAATTTGGCTCATGACTCGTTGCCATGACTTGTTGCATGACATATTCTCCCTCTCTCGACATAAACTTAATACTGATAATAGTAGGCTACAGCATGCTGGTGATGATCTATGAAACATTCACTTTATTCTAACACAAGAGATAGGCTAAGAGTCCAGATAAGGGAATTGTATAAACATTTGTACGTGTTAAAGATTTTCTATGTCAAACCAGACTCCCAGATAGCCAGCAGCCACACCAAAGGTCAAATAAACTTACACACCTATTTAGCAAGATCGGTGCGTGGTGCAAGGTGGAGTTGCTCTCGCAGAAAGGGAAAGTGGTCTCTTGTAATAGTGACAGAATTAACACTAGATTAGACTTAATATTTGAACATGGTTGGGAGCAATGTAGTTGAGGAAACCAGATCCGACAGAATGAAGCAGTGTACTCTGCCATACATGTATTATTGAAGGAGAACAGAAACCCGCACATTCACAACACTGTCATTCAATTGACACTTTTACAGAGCAAACAAAAGGTCGACGTCTGCGTTGTCTCATAATATCTAAATAACTCGCATAACTAGATCTAATGTCAGTTCTCCGAAGTTGTAGAAACTTTTAGTTTACTCACCTACAGCGTACTGGACGCAGGTGTCCACTACCTTTGATCAGCTCACTTTAATTCAACCAAGTAGGCTACCGACTCCCGCCACTCGGTGGCAGTGTGGAGTGTGTTATTGTTTATTTACCGTAAAGTTTAGTATAGTACGCGATTCGAAGTCGTACACAATTCTTTTCCATTTTCTTTTTATTTTCACAGGGCGGCTACTTTCAGTTACATTTAGGAATTGTCAGGGTCCGAGCAACTAAAACATTTACAATGTAAAGTAGCTCATAAATCCAGCAAAACATATTTTTTAGGAAGACGCCGAAGACCTGTGAGCCTGTTATTAGCTGTTTTACGGGAAGTAGTACCGTTACCATGGAACTTACGGAAATGCAAAAGTTACTGCCAGCCGCTCTCGAAGCCCAGTAGTCAACGTTATTTGCGGATAAAATCGGGGATACATGCAACTTCTTGGCTCCAGGTAAATTAAGTTTTTATTATTATACACATTTTCTCGCTACGAAGGCGCTGGCTAAATGTTATTTTGTAAAGCTACCCACACTAGAGTCAGTAGAATCAGCTAATGTTGAGGTTAACGTTAGCAAACGTGGTTGGCCATCAGTGAATTCCTCGAAGTTGCAAATCTGTGACTGTGTCGGTGCCAGCAACGTGATTAGTAGTGGAAAACGAACGTGAAAGCTCAGCCAGTACAATGTCTGTCTCCAAGTTTATCCGCACGGCTGAATACGTAGTCGCAGGTTAGATTAGCTAGATGCGTAAAGAAAGTGTGCAGCAGCAGCAACAACAACAACAACAACAGTGATAGTGGTGTCTGTTTTAGTGAAATTAATCTGTAATCCCCTCCTTGACCTTTCCATGCCTGCCCCTGTAACAGCCTCAACCCACTGACGTTACATGTTTACAGCTAGCTTGCTAACACACACATCAACTCCTTATGTGCAGAATCGAAAAGGAGATAGTGACACAGACTAAAGACATGAGATACTGCTGTGAGTGCGCCTCAGACTTGAAAACTACATTGTTTTTTTCTTTCTAATAATATAATTAATGCATCTGTTGTTTATTGATAACAACTCTTTTTTTTTCCTTACAGGAAATACCGCAGATGAGGAGGCATTCCAGATAGATGTCAACATGGAAAGACCAAGCAAATCTCATCTGATATCCAGGCAGGAATCCCTACAGTCATTACCAAGATACTCTTTTCCTGAGAACAAACAGCACGTTTCCTAACAGAGGCACTAACCAGAGTGGAGAATAGCTGTGACGGACAGAAAGTTATGGAAAGTTACCCTCCAACTTCACATGTGCAGACGGACAGGTTGTGACTGTCTCCAGACTTCCACACAGTGTGGGTTTGCACTGAAATGTGTAGGGGGTGAATACACATTAAACAAACTTGTATCACTATCAAATACCTGCACTGGTTCAAGTGTAAAAAAAAAATAGCCAGAGGGAGAGACTGTGAAGTTGTTTGCAGGTGTCGGTGGGTACAGGACCAGCCTCTGAAGATGCTCCAGACTGGAAACTACTCACTGGTGCTGTTGATCCAGTTAACGCTGCTGGCTTATGACCTCTTCGTCAACTCCTTCAGTGAACTCCTGAGGGGCGCGCCTGCCATCCAGCTGGTGCTCTTCATGTAAGTCACTGAACTCTTGGGTTGTGTTTAATACACTGCTTTATGCCTTGCTGCACCTTTCCCATTTGGGACAGATAGTCTTTTGATTTGAACTTAATATGTTAATATGTTTAGGGAGTAAGACTGCAAATAGCAGCAACTGATAAGTAATCAAGTAATCCTCTAATGTAATAACACAGCTACCTTACCAAACATTGAAAGTATGTCTCTTCAGTGACTAAAAAATCTGAAGACTCACTTTTTTAGAGGCAAGTACTGGAACAAGCATGCCTATTTTTGAAGTGTATTTATCATCCTTGAAGTTGTAAATGGCAAAGTAGCTTGCATTTTTGCTCTCTTAATAACTGAAAATGATCAACGCTGTCCCCTGTGTAGCCTACCTTTTCTCAAATTTATATAATGCATTTGTAGTGCCTCGGCCTCTCTTAACATTTAATTTCAGTTTTTAAATTCATTGAGCACCATATATATCCCATTACTTTGTCAAATGTACATTCAAGAAAGGTACCAAGGCAACACTTCTTTGTGACAGATTATTAAAATGCCTTTATTTACTAGCTAGTACAGTTTGGACCCGTTAAAAAATCAGAGACTCTGCCTGATGAAGGTGCGTTAGCTGAAACATGTTGCATTTTTAACTGTTCCAAAATGGACTAGCCAGTGATTCAAATATTAATATTTTATCAAAAAAGAAGAGTTGCCTTGGTACCTTCCTTGAATATAAGAAAAGGGAAAGTTGGCATTGAGTGTTTTTTTCCCAACCAAAGAGCACCTTCATTTTTGTGAGTACCTATTGGAGCGCTTTTCTTTTTTTCTTTACTCTGTGAAATATCTTTGTTGGAAAAATTATAGCTACTCGTCTTACACTCTCCGATGTGGTCATGTGTGTTTGTGTGTGCACTTGACTGCATGGCTCAGTGGTTCTCAACGTGGGGTCCAGGGACCACCAGGGGTCCTTGAGGGAGTTACAAGAACTTCACATAATTAGAGAATGTAGAAGAATGACTGTTTTGATCATAGTTTCACTGTTATCTCTCTACCTACAATACAGTCATGGAATTCTGGACAAAATCATATCTAACAATAAAAATATTCTCAGATATGGTTTGAGAGACAAAATCTCATCAAATGGAGGTCCGTGGCCCTAATGTGTAGTAAATTGGGGGTCCTTGATGTGAAAAAGGTTTAGAATCAATGCTCTAATGCATACACCACATACTCGCAATACATTGGGTTCAAGTCTGGCTCATGACCTACAGCTAATTTCACCTCCTCTCTTTCCTATCATCTAAAAATTGTGTCTCCAGCATCCAGGACATTGCCATCTTGTTCAACGTGATCATCATCCTGTTGATGATGTTCAACACCTACGTGTTCCAGGTTGGACTGGTGTCGCTGCTGCTGGAGCAATTTAGGGCTCTGCTGATGTCCTCCGCCCTCTACCTGACGCTCAGCATCTGCCTCCACTGCTGGCTGTTGGTATGTCAGTCACAACACGCAGGACAGCTGCATACTACCACTGTGAAAGTGTTGATTGGTGAAATCAACACCACCATCCATATACGTATAAGAAAAAAGTTTGTTATAGCAGAGTTATTAAGTTATAGCAGAGAGTAACTATGGTGCTGACCTGTAGATAAACTGTACCTGATAAGTGTTCATTTATTTTTCTTCTTTCTGTAGAAGCTAAGATGGGTGGAGTCAAACCTTTTCGTATGGACAAATGGCCTTCAAGCCCTTTTTGTTTTCCAGAGAACAGGTAAACTGGTTGATTAAGGCTACGTTTACATTTTTCACCATAGCTGATTATTTATTTTTCTGTATTCTGTCATGATCTGGTCGTTAAATGACTGCATTTGTGTGCGCAGCGGCAGTGTTGTATTACTACTTCTACAAACGCACAGCGGAGTATCTGGGAGACCCGAGGCTCTATGAGGACTCTGTCTGGTTGCGGGACGCCTTTACCAGAGCTCGTCAGTGAAGACGGGACAGAGGGAGGGAGGGACAGTTTTGAGACGGACTCTACAGGGATCTGCCAAGAAAAGTCCTTTGGACAAAAAGACAAAGGGCGTCATCAACAACTATTCTAAAATTGGACTCCAGGGAAAAAAAAATATTTTAACTTCTATTTTACTGATCTAGTTGGACACTCATCACTCTATTAAGCATGTATAATAATGCACTCTGATGCATCCCGCTATGGGATAGAGAACATGAAGAGAAGCCTCAAGCAGTTGTTGCAGCTGTCTACTGGCTCTGTGTAGCCAAGCAGGCTGATGGCATGTGTAGTATTGTTTTAGTCAGGATGGAGTCTGTTCATCTATGTGGCCTTTGTAAATCAATTTAAAGTGGAAGTTTGAATCCAACATGTTGACAGTGGGTCAAAGGTTCAGGGAAGAACAGTTTACAGGGAAGAGGCAGGTATTACTTCCCATGGATTGTAATGTTTGTGTTTTTTAATCTACTTTAATACATTGGAATATGATGTATTCATAGTTTTAAATGTTTCTTAGATATTTTTGTTACTCTGAAGAGGAGGAAATATGCTTGTTTACCTTGCCTTATGTATGGCTAGTATGTGCCGTTTACATGGTTAATGTTATTTTAATACGCCAATTTTGATTCCATGTGCATCCAACTCTTTATATTTCAGTGGGTATCTTTGAGTGGGGATCCCACTGTTTTTTATCAAATAAATAATCCATCAGTAATCCTGATCTCATTCTTCATCATTAGGGTAGTCAGTATTAACCTGGAGACGAGGCGAGGCAGACTGCTCTATTTTAAACCCAAAGATTAACCTGGGATTAAGGTTTTAGGCACCACGAGTAAAACACTCACCATAAATAGTTTCCAGTGTGCCTGAAATAACCTTCTATTTTCACCAGCCTGCAGGATAAGGTGCTGCACACTTCAGCTCTGCTCCCTCTACAATTACTGATCAAACTTCCATACAGCTAATATTACAATCCATGAGAGAAATGGTCGCAGCAAATTAGGCTCAAACCCGGAAAGACACTACACCAGAAGTTTTACAAATTCCTCTTTACTGGTGAAAAGAAACCCCAGTCCACATGATCCCAAAATATTGTCAGTGCAGTCCAATCCAATCCAAAATCCAGTTCCTGTTGGCTGTTGCGTGTGATGTCATCTGTTCCACTGGAATGTTCGTCTTTTACGTTGTTTACATAGTCAACCTGAAACTGGAAAAAACAAAGGGGAGTGGGAACAAAATCTAAATAGCTATTTATGAATGTCACAATTACAAAACTGTTTCAGTAATTGTGAAAATAATTATTAGATCATCATAGTTTCAGATTTTAGACATACCTTCATACATAAATGCCAACCCAGAGTAGTAAGAAGAGCACACCGAAGCCCATGAAGAGTGAAGCCACCAGGGAGATCAGCAGCTCCTTGTACACATCCCTGGTGTATTTTGTCGAAGTCACCTCATAGCTGACAGAAAGTTAAGGGCTAGTTCATACTTGCCAAATCAATCATCAATGCCAAAATCTGTTTTTCAATACTCAGCATGATGCCTCATGCTTCACTTCTGCTTACTGTGCACTAGTCCATTCTTAGTGTCAGTGTACCACAATATATCATCTGTGCCTATATAGTAGAATTTAATGACACCCTACAATCACGCAAGCTGTTTGGAGAATGGAGATTCCCATGATGCAGAGAATTTTGCTTGGGGATAAATCACATATCACATTTTTATTGTATTATTACTTAAACGCTGCGTTGATTTTGGGTTTCCACATTGTAGAGCCATTGATGGCCAGCCACACCATGGTTGCAAACATCAGCCAACTTCTGCCATCACTCTAAAATTAAACTGAATAAACACTGTGTTTAATAAAACAACTGATGCCCTAGCTACGACGTCTATGGCTGACAATCTTTAGCAAACTAAAAGCCAGAGTGTTCCTGATCGATAGTGATGCACGTTCTACTACTCGTACTTTTCATATCATGGAATTTAAAAAGGAATAAGACTACATTGGGCGGCACCGTCACCTCACAACAAGAAGGTCCTGGGTTCGAATCTCACCCCTTTCTGTGTGGAGTTTGCATGTTCACCCCTTGTTTGTGTGGGTTTCCTCTCACACTCCAAAGTCATGCAAGTCAGGTGGATTGGAGATGCTAAATTACCCATAGGTGTGAATGTGAGTCTATCTGTCTGTCTGTGTGTTTGCTCTGTGATAAACTGGCAACCTGTACAAGGTGTTTCCCTGCCTTCCACCCAGTGCATGCTGGGAAAGGCTCCAGTCCCCCCCGTGACCCTGAATAGGAATAAGCAAGTATGGAAAATGAATCAGATTATCGAATCTATAAACCTGTTTCCAAAGAAGACCGATCATCATATATTTTGCTGTAGGTGTGGTATTAGTCCCCCTGTGTGATGTCCCAAGGTGGCTCTGGTTCTAGCCACTTGCCCCGTGTTGTCAGCTTAAACTCTCGTGGTTCTACCGATTGTGATTTTCTTTTCTACGGGTTTATGGTTTGATTCGCTTGCTCCATTATTTACTGCATGCACTGTAATGTGGAGCAAGGAGTGTACAGTCACAGCATCTGAAAGGATACACAAAGAACCAGGCAGTGAAGAACATCCCGATAGCCAGCAGGACCACAGTGAGGTGGGGGAACACAGCCGGGTTCACCGGGCTGGTGTATCTGGTCATGGCCTCGAGTTCCTGCAAGCAGAGGAAAGGGAGAGGGAAGGTGCAAGCAGGTTAGAAACATATGCAATGTATTATGGAGACAAGTTGTGTCCAAGACTAGCATTTAGATTAACTGCCTGCTGTAACGCACTGAATCCAAGTAAGCTAGCTAACGGCTAAGTTAGCTTTTAGCGAGTGTTTCTCTATTCATATTCGTGCAAATCACCAGGTTTGGTTTTGATGTAGAGCCGTTATCAGCGACTTTGATGATGCAGGGGAAGCTAATCCAGCTAACGTTAGTCTCCGTAACTTGGCCACACAAACAACAAATTCGCAAAGACAAGAAATGGTTTTACTAAGGAAATGGAGAATATGCGTTTACAAGCAAACAGCATGTGATCATATATTCGATTTTAAGCTTTATAAACAAGATATAATTCAGTCACTGTACCATTTTGTAATGAAGTGATGCTCCTGCTCCTATCGGTCCAAGAGGAAAAGGCCACGTACTGACTATTCCTTCCTGGTTTTGACGTGACGTTCATGTGACGTCCTGAAGCGATAATAAATAATTGGCTGCCATCTAGTGGACGAAATGAGCAACTTGTTTTCAGCTCTTTGAACTGAACAATCAGACAATCAAACACAATCTGAATTGAATCACAATTTTATTTACTGCATGCATTCATATTATTACAGCATATTCTTGACAAAAGACTGAAAATGTAATGATCACGTGGGCTAATTAAAAAACAGTCAGGCAGGGAAGACAATGGTGAGGGAGGACATGAGTAAGAATAACTAGTGGTAGTGATATTAAAATACTCAATGAATCTTAGTGTTTGGGTTGGCTTTTTCCACTTGATAAATAGTTGTATAACCAAAATGTTGAAATGCTTAGAAAAATGTGTGTCTCTGTGTGTGTGTGTGTGTGTGTGTGTGTGTGTGTGTGTGTGTGTGTGTGTGTGTGTGTTTTCTAATATAATGATACAATTACATGCCTATTAATCATTTCTGATTGAAACTGAAATGGGCTCCATAACAAAAAAGTTAACATATCATTGATAATACAACAAAAAAAATATGAACTATAAAAACAATATGATAAAACACATCAGATAAAAAGGAGCATTGGTTGTTACAAAATGAAGCTATACAGTTACATTTAATGCAGTTCTACCAGAGTATTTGAAACCAGTTGGACGCACTGGATAGAGCAAAAGCAGTTCATATATACAGTGCAAAAAGTGCTACGATGGTTTCATTATGCTAGCTGGTGCATTATAAATAAGCTAAAACAGTACACTGTACCCATTAAAGTCATAATAATCATATTTAAAGTATTGTACAGTGTTTTCAAATTCCATAAAATTAATTTGGCTGAGGGACGTTTTTTTCCAATTTAATTTTGATTCATGTTTGAGATTCACTATCATGGTTTTCCATTCTGAATGCAGACATCAACACCGTGTATGGAGTGGCAATTCAAAATAGACTTCAAAAGGCATTAAATGAAACATATTAAATATTGCATGGTGTTTGGGAGAAAGCCTATAACACTCAGTAAACAACAACAAAATATAATAATTGAAAAGAATAGGCTACATTACATAGCTCAGATATTGTTATATTAATCAAAGGTGTTATCACTCACACTCTTATTTGTGTAGGCACAAGTAAAATAGTTAAAAACATCCAGAGAAATACAGGAAACAATCCAGTGTATAATATCCGTTATTCTCTCTGGAGTGTGCATGACTAAATGCAACTCTCTCTCAGCTTTGTGATCAAGTCATAAAAATGGATTTCCCACAGTCGAAGCAGCGTTTGAGTTGCCTCTGCGCTGAGATACATCATTTAGAGAAATGATTGGCCATGCACCTGAAATGATATGCCATTTGCCATACCAGCATCCCATCCAGTTAACAAAATACAGTTTAAGCTATTCCAGTGTTCTTGAAATATTGTCAGTGTTGGATATAGCAACTCCACTATCAGATGCCAAGAGCTTTCAGTGTTTCTACACTTCTGTGCGTTGTTTCCAGTAATTTGCTTCCATATCCAGTCTTATCACGTGCCATCCAGTGAATCTGCTACTGAAATGATTAAGATTCAGGGCTCTTCAAAAGTACCTTTGTTTAGGAGTGATGCCGAGGGTTTTTCTGTTCTAGTACGCATGCTTATAGCCATTTTATCTAACAATTTGATGTTCCATTTGATGTAGCGACCGAGATACAAATACACATTATTTTCTCCTCTGTACAGTGTATAGTCAGATGCCTTATAAGGAGACAGTGAGTAATTTAGTCTAGCAGACTGCAGTGGCCTGGAACACAATGTACTACTGTAGAGGTCCAGGATTTGCCAGTGTGCACTACTGAGGTATATTTTGAATGCGGGTAGGCAACCATTCACTGAGGCCTTCAGCAGAAGCCAATGATCTTCTCTCCAGTGTATAAAGCAATTGAAAAGTGTTTCTCGTTTTCAGTTGATACTGGTTTCAATGTACATACAGATTGGCAGGATAACAGAACGAAACAAAAACATGCGAAGTATCATCTACAGTATCTTCCTGGCCCGCACCTCTTTTGGAAACTTGAACTTCATTCTACTAGAAAGGTGATTATGGCTTGTGTTAGGTATGGAAGACATTGTGATCAGTAATAAAGTGAGCTATAAAGTCATGGATGTTACTTGTGTGCAATAGCAGTTAATAGTGACACAATACAGTTGTCATTCACAATGACTTTCAACTGACGCCCTGCAAAGCGAGACTGACTGACAGAGATACAAAATGAATAGAACTTGAACACAGTATTTCAAAGGCCGGTGACCACAGCAAAAAGAGATGTCTTAATTCCTATACATACAGAAGGGCACACAGAGGGAGCAGTGGTAGACAGTTTGTCCTGTATGAGTCTCTTTAAAAATCAAGTTCAAGATCGTGAGAAACACTATCCCATCACAACAGTGTACAAATTGGACCGTACAGAAGAAATGTGGTGTATTTTAAAGGCGCCGGGCCGCATCGTCTTCCTCCTCACACACAGCTGCTTTGAATGAGAAAATGGTAGTCAGAGTATGACGTGTTGGTTTCAGTCTCCTCCTCAGTGGCGCAACTCACTTCACTCTGCGAATGGAAAGCATGCGGAGATTGATGTTACAGAACATTCATGAATCGAATCCACTCAGCGTCTTAACTCAAACTGGGTGCTAAATCCTACAGTAAATGTTGAATGAAATCACGCTGCAATTCATATTTTATATGCTGCACAGATGCTTTGGGCAAGACACCCTTCTTCCAAAACTTCTGTGCGGCATATTCATTTTTAATCAGTGTTATCCTGGATTCTTTGATTTACTGAACATGCATTACAATATTCTACAAAGTCTTTCAGATGTCAGGTTTACTCACAGACTTAGAGACACGGAAGTGATAGGTGACATCCTGAAAAGACAGCACTGGCACTGACCACAGGTGATGAGTCCCCTTAGAGAACAGCAGGAAGAATTTAATAAATCAGTTAACAAATTTAAAAAAATCAAAAAGAAAAAGAAATATGTTTTGATGATATGATGATTGGATGTAACATTATGTACCTTTGTTGAAGTCCTCTGTCCTCCATACAGCTCTGTCTCTGTGTGGTCAGGACACAAACGTCCCTTGGTGGCTCCACACTGTCGTACCCACACACTGTTACTGGACCTACAATGAATTAAATATACTTTATTTCTCTGTGGAAAGGCTGGCCTATTAAGTGTCGTGTGTAGATAGAGTTGTTGAACTTTTGGTTTGCAGTTACATGTAAGTAGATAGTGCGCTCTTTGTGTACTCACGTCATGTGCAAAGTGATTTGTGAGATGGAGGAGTTCCTGTTCCCATGGAGTGATACTGTGTAACTAGAGTCAACATTGGGAAAAGCAGTGTCACCACGCAAACGCCTGAATTCAAACTGTCATCATGTAAATTGTGTACAAAATCATTTACTGGTGCAGCATTCAAGTGCATAACACACCTGCAGCTCTCGGGTGTTGGGCAACTTTTCGGGGCGATCTGTTGGTCCGTCTCCACGATATGTAGACCAATCAGAGAAGGAGCTAACCGCTCTCCTGTGACAGCAAGAAAATTACATTACAATCAACCGTTACCATAACATTCACTTGTATGTAGACACACTTTGTTTACAGTGGTCAAACAAATGGCTTTACTGTGTTTGCATATAGCATATTGTGTGTAAAGAAAGTGCTGTGTGGAGTTCTGTGTTTGCAGATTTACCCTGTGTGTGTATGCTGCGCTGTCTGCGAGGCAGTGGCTGCTGCCCCCCAGGCAGGCGGTTGGTAGCTCCCATCCCGTCCTGGTCTGAAGGAGGCCTTTTGGACTTGGCAAAGTACAGCGGTGCTGAGGTATGACTCAGGCGGTTCTTATTGCGGCCGTCCTTGTCCATCGGTCTTGACTTGGCCTTCTTATTAATCGTGCCCGGCGTGGGTTCCAGGCTGGCTGCATCTAGAGAAGGGAGAGGATTAACGTGCGTTGTGGATGAAAAAAACACTCATGTTGGATAAATATGTAAAGATTGGCTTTCTTACCTGCTGTGGATTGGTTGTTACTCGGTGACAGAACTGTGGCTGATTGGTTGTTTGTGGCTGTGGTTGAACAGCAAGCTGCAAGAATCGAGAAAGAACGAGATAATGGGACCAGATCTAAGCAGAACACAAATTCATTGTGTTGTAAGTAAGCTGGTTAACTACTGTGATTTTAAAACCAACTAACAGAAAGGTAGTTATGGTTATGCACTAAGGATCTCCACTCACCTGGTGCAGAGGTGGTGGACTGTGGAGTGTATGAACTCTTGCGTGAGGATCCCAGTGCAGCTCTGGACCTGCGCCATTCAGATGACATAGTACAGCAGGTGAATTGGGAGCTATAGTTACAATAATGATACATTTAAAAATGAATAAATTCTAAGATATTCAGATATGTGACTCATGACCGCCTTTCACGCAGGATAAAAGAAACACCCAACTGAGCAATCAAAGATAAGATAGTGATAGAGTGACTCAGAAAATGCAAGGCAGAAATAAAAGCAAGAAGGACGGGTCTTGAGAGCATACCATGGGCAGACAGGTGGACAGAAAGTGACAGTGGCAGTGAAGACGGGCATCCAAGAGATGTAGAGAACACAGGAGGAAACACGGCTACAAAAAGCATGAACAAATGACGATATATTGAAAGATAGCAAATAACAGAAGTGGAAAATTGATTTGTTGCATTGTAAAGGCGAAGTGTCTGTTCTCCTGAGAAGGACATACCCATCTTTCTCAGTGACATCTCCTCTATGGTGAAGAGTCAGCACATAAAGAATGGACATGGAAATGACACTGGGGGAGACAAATAAAGACCCATTACATCTCAAAAACTGTCATCACGCCATTACGGTGCATGGAAGAAGCAGGTTTATGTTTTCCCCACCCCTCCAAATCCCACACATTTCCCTCAGTCTGACCTGAAGGCCATGACGATGACAAGTGCCAGGATGGTTCCCTGCATGAAGCGCTGGCTGATGCAGCCTTGATCTGGAGCCGAGTTCTGCAATAACACCAAACACACAGATTACATAAAAGCTGTACTCCCAGGTGATTACCAACTTATAACACAGTTCTCAAATACACCAGCAATGCCACTGACCTTGCTCCCAGGCTTGACTGTCTTCTTCTTGAGTGGGCCACTTCCTGTCCTGCTAAAATAACTCCCTGATTGGCTGCATGGACGAGAATAACAAATGGAATTTATTCATTCTTTTCTACTCATACAAGTTTCTCTTTATCTGTGTGTAACGCCCCTCCTACCAGGGTTGGCGCAATTCATGAATTGAATTGAGAATGCATGGTAAATTACAATTCAATTCCTGGAGTTGGAATTGGAATTGCACCCAGCTCTAAGGAAACAGAACTGGAATTTTTTATTTGTTAAACATTATGACAGTTAAACAAATCAAATACATTCAATCATAATGTATGTATTATGATTACATGTTATGCATCAAATACCAACATTTTATGATATTCAGTATTGATAATATTTAACATTACGTGTAATCTCAGATGTGGTAAGAAAAAAAAACAAAAAACTTGGAATTTCACAGAATTTCATTTAATTAAATCCAACTTCCTGAAATTCCAATTCAATTCCAATTGTACTTCCTGTAGGTTTTTTCAAATTCCAATGCCTGAGTTTATTCATAAATTGACCCCAACCCTGCCTCCTAGTCCTACATAGTATGTAGCCATCATTACCAATCCAGTCCTCTCACCTGACAGTGCCTCCGCTCACGGTGCTCTTCATGCTGTCGAGGCGACGGAGCTTGGCCAGCTTGCGGCTCCAGCGCTCCAGTTCATCGATACGAGTCTCCAGGTTGTCTGTCAGCTTGCACAGCTCTTTCACCGCTCCCACGTTCTCCATGAAGATACGGTCCTTAGAAGGAGAATTAGAGCTGTCATTGTGTGCGTCTGTAGTGTGTGTGTGTGTGCGTGTGTGTGCGTGTGTGTGTGTGTGTGAGTGTGTGTCTGTCCATTACCTTGTTGACCACCAACAGGTTGGGAATGGTTTCTCCATTAGCGCACACCACATCTCCTCCCTCCTTCACTGCGTCAGGCAAGATCTGCTGAACCTCTTGGGCTATCACTCCTACAGGAGGGAGAGAGGAATTAAGAAGAATAAGGGAGTGCACAGATACAGAAAACACTTGCAGCAACAATGCACATTCAAGACTGATCAATATTAGGACAGCAAGATGGTCATGTGATATACAGCTGTTTAACACACATGAATGAGATGATAGAAGGAAACATTTTACGAGAGGTTATTCATGAAGTTGCACAATATGTTACCGGTCTCTGCAGTGTTCTCTATGCCCACGGTGGCAGCAAACTCAGGCTTGTATTGATAATGGACCAGCCTCATCTGAGAGATCCGTTTCAAATTGTCTGTGGTGTCCACCTACACACAGACAGAATGACAATGACACCCATGCAGATGTGGAGGATGTGACCACGACACTCAAGTCACAGATGAAAATGTGTGGAATCGAGGATAATGGATCGACAAAACACTAAATCAAACGTATACGCTGAGCGTGGGCATTCTTGCATGGACACACAGGCATGATTCACGATAACAAGTACAGTAGGCACACACACACACACACACACACACACACACACACACACACACACACACACACACATCAACACACACGCTGAGCCTCATCCTGACCTCCTGGACATTCTCCTTGGCCCTGATGTCGGAGGGGTGCACTAAGGAGCCCATGACCTTAAGGTTGCCGTGGACGACCAGGGCCTCGTCCGGCCGGTCAGTATTGATGCCGACTCTGCCGTGGTGGTAGACCGAGTCCGGCAGCTGGCCGCGCTGCCATAGCACCTCGCTGTCACTCTCAAACTGGCCGGGGTTAGACGCCTGTAAGAGAGGGACAAGGGAGAGGGTGCACAGACACACAGATATTCAGATATTAGATACACCATGCCGCAAAAGATCCAAATCACTGCAATATTTTAACACAAGCTTGAGCTGTAAAGGGTTGGCTTTACATTAAGAGAGCTTATAGCTTGTGAGTAATTGTTTGAAATCACTGAATAAGCTATTATATAATGGTTTACATAGGTCTCCTGTAAACTTAATAGCTAATTACAAAGGAATTATTGTGTAGCTTTCATAAATACCTCCTCTAATACTTCTTAAGCTTATTAATTATGCAATTAACTATCATGTAACCCTCATATACACCTCCCTGGTCTATACAACTGTGGTGAGTGCAATCCACTTTATTTCATAACTACGAGCAGGGGATGCCACATCAGCAACTTAAGTTACATTCTCCTAAAATGGAGATAGAAATAGAGAATTTGAGAGTGTGTTTGATGTTGAGGCTCACAGCCAAAAAAAAAGACGAAAGGGAATGGAAAGACAGAAATTGATGAGAAGGGAGAGATGTGTAAAAACAGAATGTTTTTTAGTTGCTGGTGGCTCCAGGCAGCTGCATACAGTAGGGCCATGAGAAAGGTGTCACATTCACAAGGGATATGATTGGTGGAGGAGGCAGACAGACATGGCCAGACTGACAGATGTTACCCTGACGATGATCCTCTCAGACACCTGAGCGGCCACAGTGTAGCTCTGACTGTGGGACTGAGCCTGCAGTGCCACCACCAGCATGAAATACCTGGGAGGACAAACACATCAATAGTGAGTGTGACAGAGTTTCGGATGTGATCACACTGAATCATGCCTGTATGTATGATGGTGTGTCGTTCACCTCTGGTCAGGATTGGGCTTGCCCTTCTTCCTCATGTTATTCGCCGTCGTCTCGCTGAAGTGGAGCCGTCCTACTGTGACTTTGGTGACCTGCTCTGGGGGCAGGGTCACTCTGGGAAACACAAAATCACAAAGACGTCATACAAAAACCTCCTGCTACAGATTATGTACTATTTCTGCCTCAGTGAAAGAATTCAGACTTACAGCACTGGTTTGAAGGGTCTCTTGCTGCGGTCAGACTGGGACTGCTCCACGTTGATGGACTGGTTCATGGCCTCCAGCTGATAAACGAGGCAGATGTAACATTAAACATACAAATCCACTGTTGAGCCGAGGATCACCACGGTCAGTCACATCGCTACTGTACCTGTCACTACGTTCACCACTTCCCCTTCCCTCACCTTTACTCCATTGAGCTTGAGATAGAAGCAGTCTATGGGCTGCAGGCCTTCGCTCGTCTTGATGTACTTGGGATCGCCCAGCATGCCTATGTACACCGTGACCTGGAAGTGGTTCTTCTTCTGGCAGACAAACGCATCATCAGCCAAGGAGAAGTTGAAGCCCTTGTCAGCATCAACGCGGTAGGTGGGCATTGGCCTAAAGACAGGGAAAGAGATTATGAAGTACCGATAACTTGAACTACTCCATGATGTGGAGTTCACAGTTTCACTGTTTTTATCACCAGGGGGAGACTCTGACTCTACTACAGGGGCTCCCAAACATTTTCATGTCAAGGCCTACAAATAGATGCACATGAGGCACAGACCATTATATTAGAGAAGATTTTATCTGAAGGAGCGCATCTGAGAACATTTTTGGTGCTGTATATGATTTAGTACAGAAGACGACAACTGTTTATACCGTAGGTGGGGTGATAATAGTGGGGAGAGTGAGACCTAGTATAAAAATAGACATTTCTGTATCATTCTCTCACAGTGCTAACTTAAAATGAATTCAATTATAGTTAAATTAAACTCTTCCTCATCTTGCTGGGAACCCCTTGCAATCCCTTCATGGGCCCCTGGGGGTTCCCGGGCCCCACTTTGGGTATCATTGCTTTACTACACTCTCAGGATTAAGACCATCTGAAGACTAAACAAATGGATGATGGAATTTAAAAGCAACGAAACCCTCTGTCCCTGTAAGTGTGTGTGGTGTGCTCTAAGCTGTGATGAGCAACCAGGTGGTGATGATAACATACTATTTGCTTGGTCTTATGAGTTCTTTTCAACCTCCCTCCCTCTATCTCTACTACTTTCCACTTTGGCATCGCATGAGCACAAATAGGTGTTCACTAATTTCTCCCTCTACCCCCTTCCTCTAGTTCTCTTTCTAAACCGAAACCCTGCACTCGTTCACTCCCCCGCACGGCTCACCTCAGAGGAATTTGTAGACCTCTACAACCCTTCTATTCCATTGCCACTCCCTCTGTATATTTTGTTGAATTATCCATTTACCCAATTATAGCCCTGTTCATTTCACTCTCTTACTCTCTGTGGAATGCTTTCAATTCTTGTAACTACGCTCTTTCCCAAAACGAAAAGCTGGAGGATTATCATGTATAGATATGCCAAAATGAAATTCCACCCACAGCTCTTTGCAGTTGGCGTCGTATAGCGGTGTCCACTTATTCTGCTGGTGAGGTTGCCACTTAATACACTGGTAGTTAGGGTCCAAGTAGCTGTTGTCTGCATCCTGCATTAAACCTGTAACAATCAGTTTGAAAAATTAACATTTAAGGTATAGCGTAATTTTAGGCCGAAGTCAAAAGAATGTCCACAACCGTTTTTTCAGTCAGTTTTATTCACGTGAGAGTTTAAGGGTAGGTAAGAGTTGATAAGAGTGAGGGAGGGGAGGCGAGGAAAAGAAAGATGCCTGCCTACCTGGTTCTTGTTTGATGATACCTGTGAGGATTTGGGAATTGAGGGTGCTGTTGGGTGAGTCAGAGTGCTTCCTCTTCTTGGCCTGGTGAACGGGGATTCCGCTGTATGAGGTAATGGGAACATGGTCAACAGTTGTATACATTAGCATATTACTCTCAATTTCCATCTTTCCTTCTCTTCCCTGTAAACTGGACAGTTCACCCCTCTCCCCCTCCCTCCCTCCCTCTCTCCCTCCCTCCTCCCTCCCTCCTTCCTCCCTCCATCCCGCCTATATCATCATTACTCACTCCTGCCCCTGAGGATGCTGCAGCAGCTGATGGAGCATCTGGGTCTGCTGCATGTCTCCACTCCCACTCGTGGCCGGACCAATGGCATACTGCGATATCATGGGTTCAGGCTTCAGGTACATGTCCCGATGCATGCTGGGATAGTGCCCATGTGGCGGGAGGGGCGGCGGGGGAGTCATGTGACACATGTTCTCTGGTGTCATGGTCCTGATCATGTGAGGATCTAAAAGACACGATGAAGCGCTGTGAATGGAGCATGATGTTTACACACTCTGAATACTGTACTAAGTATCCGGGTCAGTACATTCTGATGATAAATATTCATTTCGCTTGCAAATACATCCGATCACACACACAATGCGCCTTTTGCTCCGCAGGGTCGATCTGTCGCTTTTGCATTTCGCCATGTCAGATTGCAGTATGTTCCACTTTCCTCCACCCTTGGCTAAAGGTGTTTTCCATTGTTTCAAACTGGAGTCATGCCCATCAGATAGCACTATTCCACACCTTTTCACTAATGGGCAAGACCAACACAGGTGTGTGAGTGGCAAGAAGTACATAGTGACTTTGAGTACTGTTGCTGTTCAACTTGTGTTGGAATGTTGGAACAAGCCAAACATACACTGATCCATTTATTGAGCAAGCACTTGAAAGTAAACTGAGACTTTTAGAAACTTGAATTCAGAAAACTGAATTTATTTGATGAAATACAGTTTCCAGACAAATTATGCAAACTGTAGATTAATAAATGACGGGTACGTGCTATACTGAACATCTGAATATATTGATTTGTATACACATTAACTCGTCCTCATCCCTATGTTCCATTCAAATATCCAAAAGCGATGAGTAACAGGTATTGATTTAAGCAGCGGAGAAGACAGAGCAGGTCGGAGGGATGGACAAAGTCGAGGGCACACCTACCTGTGTGAGGATTCTCCATCTGTGAGTCTCTGCAACTCAACCCCCTCTTTCACCGCTCAATCGAAACGCCATATTCATCCATCTCTGTGCCCGTCTATGTGCCGTGACCCACATACGGCTTCGATATCTCAATGGCTTTCTCAGTGACTCAGTGAGTGTCTGAGTGCAGTCTACAGCAGAAGGTGCCGCCGCCAACCATTTCTGTTTGTTATATGCTCTCTCTCTCGCTCTCTCTCTCTCGCTTGCTCTCTCTCTCTCTCTCTCTCTCTCTCTCTCTCTCTCTCCCTCTCTCACTCTTTCGTCTTTTCCTCAAGGCAGAGTTAAAAGATGTGTGACTTACCATTCACCTGCTGAGGAGAGTATGGCTCTGAGCTGGAGTCTGGGGGGGACTCAGGTAGTGTCCTAAGAAAATGGAAGGCGATATAAGTTATATTCACACATAAAATACTCAACTTTCAAATTGTATCATTCTTTCAAATAGTACCATGCGGAACTTGATAACCCCACCCTAGTGCATTCTTCTTATTTTCTAAAGTGGCACCATATTTAAAAGACAAAATACCCTATGGGATCAGTATCACAGTACAAGTTCTTTCCACATCATTGTGTGTGTCAGGATTTACAGGATGTAATTCGACTCTTTCTCTGTTATCAGTCTCCCTCCCCCTCTTGACCAGCTAATGCTTTATTTGTACAAATGAAGTTTAATCAAGTGTTGACTGCATAATGGACCTATAGTAGGGTGTGTGTCTGGTTTCGTTGCGTGATAACGAAAATAACTGCTGTGTCATCCAAGAGATTTGCCTCATTCCGTGGAAGTCGCTTCAAACAAGCAATTTCAAAGCTGATTTCCATGTCGTATCTGCAGTAGTGCTACGTCATCTCTAACATCTCTCTATCTCTCTAACATTTCTAAGTATCAGCTTGTGCTTTATTTTCTTCTTCTTCTAACGCCATCCATCTCCCTCGTTGGTATCCCATCTCTGCCCTCCATGTCCCAGGCTGCTCACCCCGGAGCGTAGTGGCCCCTGTGCTCAGGCTTGACGTGGGCCTGCTGCTGCTGCTGCTGCTGCTGCTGCTGTTGCTGCTGCTGCTGTCCCAGGCAGGGGTAGTTGTGTCGGAGGAGGCCCAGGGACGGACCAGGGGGGTAGGGGTTCTGACAGTTAGGGGGCCCAGGCGGAGGGGCTCCTTGGCGCAGTGGGATGGGGGGGCTCACACCACACACCAACCCCCCAGAGGAGGACACTCCTGCCTGGGGAGATGAGTAATTTGGTCCCGGGGTGCTGTGGACCTCTGAAAAACAGCTGGGAGAAAGGAGAGAAAAAAAAGGGATTAGCCTTATCAGAAAACAAATTCCTTTGTAACGATATGATCTGATTCAGTTGGTGCATGCTGTTTTGACGTTGTAATTTGGTTGCTGGGTTGGTTTGGAGTCCCTACTGACATGTCAGTGCTATCGTCCTCCTTGCTGATGTACTCCTCCAGGATACTGGTGTCGATGTTGGCTGGCTCCAGAGAACTGGTAATATCATGACCTGTGGTAAAGGGAGGGTCGGGAACATGGAGGGGAGATGGAGAGCTCTGGGAATTAGCAAGGGGAATCTTACACCAACCGTACACACTGCCACAGCAGCTGCGGTTTCAACACAAGCTTATGTTGTAACAGTTCACAGGAAGACTTATCTGAGAACATAGATAAGGTTAGTTATGTTTTTAATGTATTCTGTTTTTTTTGCATATTCCAAATAACCCACTTACTTTGTACCAGTGCATTACAACAGTCTTCACTATCTTCTGGTGAACACAATGTGTAACAGAGATCTGTGATTCGCTGACTGAGAATTTAATGATTGAGTTTACAGGAAAAATTGTTTGACCAACAGTTTAAGTATGTGTTAGTAATTACAGTACAACAGTACAGTACGAGCAAGTAGCAATGATTCAGTGCATCTAATTGAATTATCCTGAGAAAACTAGAAGATAAGCAGTCCCGAGTCCCATCTGAGGCTGGTCGGACCCGATTGTCGGCCCAGATTATCCTGTAGTGTGCTGGAGTTACAGATTCAGTCTTAAGCCTCCAGATCTAATCGCAAGCCAGTCGGGGCCGTCCCGATATTATTAAACACGTTTAATATTTATGGCTTCAAATCCTGTAGTGTGAAGTGAACAGTGATGTAATCTCAATCAGAGACCCACAACAGCTAGTGAGAGCTGAGCGAAAAGTGTCTGCCTCTATATTTGCTGTAGGACAAGTCACAAGTTTCTTTGACATTGAGGGTCCTGAGAGTTGGGAATCTAACTGATCCCAAGTAAAACTGAAACCGGAAGACAAATAATCAATCAAACCCCTCAGTATGTATGCAGTCCCACACATTCTCAGCCTTACACACACATTGGAAGCGCTCCAGTTAGCCCTTACAATTACATATCTCTGCCTCTTTTTCCCTCATTTAAAAAAAACAAAACAATAAATAATATTGTTACTGCGTCATAATCACTAAATTACTTACTAAACTGGCTTTTCTGCTCTTCATCTTCTTTATTCACTTCCTTTACCTTTTGTGTGTCGCATCATTCAGATTTTTTTTATAGTTAAGATACATTATATAAATTAGCTAATAAGTTCTACATTCTCTCCTCACTCAACCCCGGGGCCATTTTCACCCCTTGATAGCCAAAGCTCCACAAATCCAAAACACATGACCCCCCTAATCTCCAAAAACACTAACATGTAGAACACGCACATATGCATATCTTTATACAAGAATAAATCACTTTTTCAAATGAACCTTCCCTATTGATCACAAAAAAATCAACTTATATGTTACATGAATGAAAGAGAGGAATATTGTCAGATATCATCCCAGTTGTCCCACATTGCAGATGGGGGATTTGCTTGGAGACAGAGTGAGTGTGAGAAAAGAGGGGGTTAGGCAGAGGGTCGGGAATTGGTATACAGTGGGTGGGCAGGCAACCCCAGTCTCTCTCTCACTCTTTCTCTCTCTCTCTCTCTCTCTCTCTCTCTCACACACACACACACACACACACACACACACATACACACACTCTCTCTCTCTCTCTCTCTCTGATAGATTAAGCAGCTACTCAGTTGGGAATGCAAAGAATTTCTGTGTTAGCATTGGGAAAAATTCTCTTTTTCTCTCTCTTTGTCTTCCTCTAATGCCGCTCTCTTCATCAGAAGCCCAAATGAGATATCGCTTTATCAGTATTCCTGGGTGTCTAAATTACTAATGTTACACTCCCTATCATTCTCCTCTCCAAGGATTATTACCGTTCACCACAAAGAATCTAGTGGACTGTATCATCGCATGAATAAAATGTGTTCATCTAAGTCTCTTTTTGTCAGTAGTGGAATCAACACCATTTCACTGACAGCCTCCAAGCACCAATTTGAGAGTATACGGCAGCATAAACATCAACCAATGTCTAAAGACACTCAACCAACCAGCAAACCAACCAACGTGTCTCTACCTATGATCAACAACATGTCAAAAGCCAATTTTATTCTATGACGGGAATTTACTCCTTAATGCAATCAATTCTCACACTAGCATATATATATATTTTTTTGAAAACATGCCTATAGTTACTGGCTTTGTTCGTGGATAGAAACAGATGGTTAATGTCTTTTAATACATGCGAGCTACAGGGGAGAAGAGTAGGATGGCTTCCCTTAAATAAGATCCAGATGTGCACCCCACCCAAAAGGGCAGTAAATTTGGGCTGGCAGGCCTGATAACGAAAAATAGAGAGGTGGAGGATGAGGGGAGGGTAGATAGATGGAGGCAGGGGAGAGAGGGGGTAACGAAGACAGCTAGTGGTGTGGGATAGTGAAATACAAGTTCGACGTCCAAGGATGGAATGATAGAAAAAGAGAAAAAAAGAACTGAACCAATGAGGAAATTTGTATGAAGAAAACAGTGTGATTTACGTAAAACAGCAGCCAATCTAGCCACACTGCTCCTAAGCATAAGTTAGATTTGATCTAAATCTCTTGTAAATTTGTGGTTTGACGAATATGTTCATTGAGAACAGAAGTTTTTGTTGCTTCTCATCTGCAGCTTGGAGCAATCTTTATCACATTTGTGATAATCTTGGCACTAGAGACTTCTTGCCTTCACATTGCGAAAGAATTTGTAATGACTAAAGGAAAGTTAAAGTTGCCAATAAATGTTATTGTTATGCTGTGTATAGCCTAATAGAAACATAAATTAAGGAACTGTAACCACTAAATCACTACATCAAGTTAAGTTTAAATTGCTGTGGATTGGGATGTGTAAATTTCCCTGTCCTCTATGTTTTTCTCTGTCCAGCTGTGTTCGACAAGGAACAGTGCAATGATTGTCAGTCCAACTTCGATACAGACTGGCCTTTTGAGAGATTAGGGGCTGAGAGGGTAGTGTGTGTGTGTGTGTGTGTACGCACACGCGTGCATGTGTGTGTATGCGTTTGTTTGTGTGAGTGTGAGAGTGTGTGAGTATGTGTGTGTGTGTGTTATGCCACCATTTCAATGCCTGAGTTGTCAGCAGGGTAATAATCTAAAATGAACACAAACAGAGGAATGAGTGTGTGAGTACCCATTAAATGTGGTTTGACTTAAATCATTCAATCTTGTGTATCTTTTGCTTTTCTTTCCGCTTGTCTAACATTTGTATAAAATGCCATTTTATTCATGGAGATGTTTGAGGAAAACATTGATTAAACTTACTGATTAGCAAGACAATTAAAACTGAAAAAATGAACATGAAATTTAAACTTGAATGAATTTACACTGATTTTACACTGATTTTACCTACTGCCTCCGAATTAAGTTTTATGTGCACGCGCATGTGTGTGCGTGTGTGTGTGTGTGAAAAGATGTTAATAATTAATCACTTTCAGAGTGGCACTCTATGTGACGGAACAAAGTCCATTTGATTATCAAACAGTATGACCCAGAATGCATTTGGCTGTGTTAAATACAGATACATACAAATGCATATACACACACCCACAACACACATGCACACACTTTCTGAGGGATATACCCTCAAATTTACATACTGTACAACTAATATCTAAGCTTTACAACAAATATCAAAACAGTTGCCTAATCATATAACACATACATTATATAATAGGTAGTTTCCAAAACTCTTATCATGTGTCATAATATGTTCATATCTGTAAGCACTTTTAGGCATCACTCTACTAATCCTGATTTTAATCAAATTCTCTATTCATCTGGTTTTCCTAATTGTGTGTCTCAGTACTCTGGAAAGTCTTCACCTTACACAAAAAATGACTGAATGGAAACTGATTTATTTCCAGTCATTTCAATATAACGCAGAAGATTGCAGGTGTAGCTACACAAGCAGGAAATCTCTCAATTGTTCTAGAAAATACTGAACAGTCTAGGAACTTGCATATTGATTGGCCAACGGTATACAGTTAGACACACACATACAGACAGAGACGGTAAACTAAAACATTTCAACTGTTAGATAGCTCTGACACATAGTCTGACAGATCTAGACCTTCCCATTTGTTTACAAGACTTGGTCCAATCAAGGCATTTCAAACAAGCTGAAAAGAGTGACGCTCCCCTGGATGATCAAGACAGAGAGCAATGCTACGACACAGATATTAGAACTGAATATTAATAGAAAAGCACTCATTAGGTAGAGACTAGTAAATCAGATCCAGACAAAAAGCAGAGTGGACAGTGGGGCAGAGTACCTGCGCGTAGCCAAAGCATGTTGACGTCCTTGAGATGAGAGCACCTGAAACGGAAGATGAGAAAAACAATTCCTCTCTATTTTTCACATGTTTCCCTACTCTGGCTCAAAGGCTTTCTTCTGTAGACCTGAGAGCCGCAGATTGGGGTTACAAGTGCGTTGGTGTGTGTGTGTGTGTGTGTGTGTGTGTGTGTGTCTGCGCGTGCATGCCTGTGTGCAACGGTATATTGTGTGTGTGTGTGTGTATGAGTGTGTGAGAAAGGCTGGGAGTGTGTTATAATGAGGATTATACCCCAGTCATGAGAAAGGGCTGTACCAGGCTGCCACACACAGCCCTTGTCGCACACAAGCACTGGCCGCACCGGCAGACCTGGCTCAGGAGATTATGGGAGTGACAAGGCTGGGACTGGGACATGGAGCGAGGCTGGAAAAAATGAAAGACTGCGAATGCGAGGTCGAGTGTGAGGGCGAGCGCAAGACAGAATTAGAGAGACTGGCGGGAGAGAGAGAGCGAGAATAAGAGAGGAGAAGAAGAAGAAGAAGAAGAATCAATGTGCTACATTGGTATTGTTCAGAATGTAGATTTGAGGAAATAAAGAGTAATCCAAATGGATAAAAACTGAAGAATTTCATTTGTGACAACTGAATTCCAGACAGTTTTCTACAGATTATTTCACTGTCACAGAGCAATGTTGACTGTCATCTGCTGTCATTATAATTGTGCTTGGGATACACAAAATCACCTATGACATTAACTAATAGGCCTATGAACTCGCTGTCTTGAATTGCCTCTTGAGGGATGAATATAGATTTGAATAGAATTGAATTGAACTGATGTAGGATGCAATACAGGATGTAGGAAAACCAAAACACGTTTCCACAAAACACCCCATAACACTCCAATACCACACACCAAGTTTGGTCTTTGTGTTTGTCACCCTAATAGTGTTGTTAACACATTATTTCACAAATGGTAATTGGAGAAAAGAAGTTCATTCAGATGATTTACTACAGCCTCTTTTTACACACGTGAACAAAAATGATGTCCAAAGAGTGAACCCTCATCTTATGGAGTCCAGTTAAACCACACAACAACATTCAGCGGCCAAGGATTACTCAGCCAGCACTGATGGGAGTGAGGCACAATGATGAAAAAATAAAACCTACTTGTAAGCATCGTAAGCCTGGCTGCTCAAAAACAATGCATTCCTGTAACAGCAATTCACTGTTAAAGCTGTAAATCAGAAGACCCGGCCAAACCTCGGTCAGCGTCATGCTGGTTTTCCAAGAAGATGGACTTCCTAGCCATGATTCACAGCTACAGTGGGAGTACATTGGGAATTAGTTGGACTGTAATATGGTATTATATTACAGTCCAACTAATTCCCACTGCAGGTGATCAGTTGTTAATCTTTTAAAGGCAATTTGGGATAAAATAGTGCTTAATCCTCCTCCACATTCAGATGATTGAGAGGTGAAGATGTTTGAAACTTGAAATCTGTAACGTACGGTTAACAGTTTATTTTCAATATAAGTTACATATTTATATTTTGGATTAAATACATCCAATGGCCAATGGTTCAAGGCTCTGCTAAAGCCACCCAACAGTCTACTGGACCCCAAATAGCAAAAATATTACTCACTACTTATTAATCATATCTTCTCTAAGGTATTACACAACTCAAAGTTTTGTCTTGAAGATGTGCTGCAAATGTAACACTGGCGGTGTGGGTTACCGTTTAATCAGATGTTTGGTGAGTTAGGATGAAGAATTACTCAGAGGAACTCAACACAACAGCATAAAATGTCAATATCCTTAGTGTGTGCATGCATGGGTCTGTGTGACTGACTGTTTGTTTAAGTGTGTTAAAGTGTGTTAGAGAGGAGGAGGTCAAGTTTTTTTTTTTTTTTTGGGGGGGGGGGGGGGGGGGGGTAGCCATGTTTCTCTCAACAGACCAGTCTCACTCACCCTGAGTCTGCACTATCTCACCTCCTCACCCTGTCTGCTCACTGTCAGTCTAATGGAGTCAGAGAGAGGGAGCCCAGGGAAGGGGAAATACCGCGGAGAAACACCAGTCTCACCTCATTGTGTTTTAACAGCCACCAAGGCTATGCCAGGAATGTGCACTGTGCATTAGGGTGAATGTATACATATTTCACTAATCCTATTAAACTGCAGTTAACCAGTGCAGAAATCCATTACAGTGTCTGGGTGTATATGCATGGGTATATCTGGGTGATTGTGTGTGTGTCTCTCTCTCTCTCTCTGTGTGTGTGTGTGTGTGTGTGTGTGTGTGTGTGTGTATCTGTCTGTGTCTCATTTCCAGGTAGTGCAAGACGAACATGGCCACTAATTGGTTCTAATTACGTAATACATAAATTCCAGGACTTATTGATATTACTGTTTCTTATCACAAGGCCTGTATTCATGTTATTCAAGTATTACCAAAGCTTTGATATCATCGGCCTTGCTGACAGAGGTCAATAGGAAAGAAAATAAAAGCAGATTTGTTTGGTTAAATGAAAGAATAAGTTACTTTGGCAATAAAATCTGTCAATTTGAGTTACGTAAGAGTCATTTGAAACCCAAAAGCTACACCACTGCAACACAATAGTGAAGTATCCAAGAGGAATAGTGGAGTATCCAACCCACCGTATACTTCTCATGGACAAGCTGACATCTTAGTGCAAGCAGAGCGGCTGAAATAAAGCCAAAGTCTCACTCCCAAACCAAGAATGTAAACACACTAAATTCCTGTCAGAGTGGCAAGGAACCTTTGACAGTCATGGATCGCTGTGTATATTCAAGTCAACACTCTGTGTATACTATAATTGAGTGTTAAGTCTCTCTAGAGATAACTTATTATACATAAGCCACAGAATGTGTTTTTATGTGCACTTGACTGCTCCTGAACACTTGACATTAAGTTTCTCAAAAAAAAAAAAAAACACCAAACAATAAGAAACCTTTGGCTTGCTGTAAATCACTGAGCGTAGTGACAAAGCCTTTAAACAAATGTGACAAATCTATGTGATACATGTCCAGAAGCCTTCAGTATGTGGAATCACATACATATGAAGTCATGGATCTTCTCCAATTCTGATTGATTAATTGAACTCACTAACTGTGGTTCACTAAAAAGGGCTGATATCAGGGATGTAGTGCACGAGAAACCCACCTAAAAGCAGTTTACCCCACTTTTTTATTTGTGGAAAAGAGTTTACCCACCTAAATCTTAAAGATGTAAAGTCTTAGTATTCATCACAGTAAGTATCAAACTGGTGTAAATTGATTTTTCCTTATGATGATCACCCACCTGAGGTCAAAGTTTACCCACCTTTTAATTCAACACTACATCACTTGTTGATATCAATGCCTTTCTCTAACGCACATTGTGCCACAGCGATAGCACCCTTGCAAAACACACCATTTATCTTGCCTTGAATTCCTACACCCTTCCCCCCTCTCCTCCCCCTCCACCTCGTTTTTACTCAGGATTCCCCGTTACTCGATCTGCTACCCATCACCATCACTTTTGCTCCCCGCACTCGTTAACCTTCCTGTCTTCTCGCGTTTTGGTTTTTAAGCACAACAGCCACGGGCAAACTTTAAAGTGACTCCCAACAAATCGAGAGTGCACATCGGTTATTTAAAAAATCTTTCATCTAGAAGCCACAAGTCCTAATAAAATCATGCACAGTTAAAATTATTTGAGACACTGATATGTTCTTCCACCTGTGCTGGGTGGTGCATCATAGCAATTTAACCCAGGCATTCTACAGACCAACTACAAAACATATTACAAGACTGGAATTGGTAGGAATTGACACCTACAGAGTGCTAAATGCATTTCATGTTTTGTTTTTTTTCTCCCACCAAGATTTTTTTTTCGCGGTCAATACCTAGAGTGGTTATAAACTAACAGAAAATCACACATTGTCCATTCTACTTTCCACTTTCTCTATAGAGTGAGGTGTGAAGAGTGTGAGGCGCACACCACACGGCTTTAAAACAAACAATGCGATAACACTGCATATATCTGCATGACCTGTAATAATATACATCATGGGCTATAGCCTAATTATTGGGCTTTCTTACCTTCAAAAAATCTCTGTAACGCTTCAGTTTCATCTACCACGTCCATCCTAGCGGGTCCCACTTAAAAAATCCATGAACGTCTCCCCTTGTCCGAACGAAATAAATTCGGATCGGGGAAACTTTCACATATACATTACGGAATCCAAATATTATATGATGCGATTTGTTTTTGTTTTTTTATCTTACATAAATCCACCTCTTGGGAAGAGCTTCTTTCTCCTTCTCAGCAACGTATGTATTGTAGGCTTGACGTCCCTTAGCCAAATGGTCAAGTACTTCTGATAACCATGAAACTTTGTTCTTATTATAGGTCGGCTATCCTAAGGTTTTTAATTGAAGAGGTAAATATCCGTATGAGAATGCGTTGCAGAATTAACCTTCAGGCGCACCTTCATTTCAGTTCCAACCAGCAACATAGTAATGTTTGGATTACTTTAGCGAAATTATCATCAGTCTCTTTTGAAAAACCTAGAAAAAAAACTAGGAAAGTCGTTCAAAACGTGTGCGCTAAAGTTGCCCAAACTTGACTCCCGAGTCCCTCAAGTAGATTCTCTTCCTCCTCCGCCTCTCCCTCCCAGACAGGATGTGTGCGGCAGAGAGTCGGAGGAGAGGAGCTGAGGCAGGACAGGTGAGGGATGTGCGCCGCTCCGCTGGAACATTCCCGGACAGAAAGTCACTATAATATTCCTATAATACCCCAAAACATTCCTATAGGCTACGGACCTTTTAACATAGATTATTGCTCTTTTCCGTAAGGGTTCGCATTTAAAAACTTCTTCTCCTGCACTATAAGAAAAACCCGCTTCTGTCAAAACACCTGTAAATGAAATCTGGGCTCTATTACTAAGGCTTGTAGTCAAGTACACTTACTGTCCCAACATGGGACCGATTTGATTAGGCTGATTTCCTGTAGGCTAATTAAATTCGTCAAGCTACAACAACCAGAGTCAAAATGCCTTTGAAGTAACATAGCATACGCACTTTTGTGTTAAATGTAATTGCATTGTGTCTTTACTTGAGGGCAAATTCAATTGTAACCTGCTCTTATATGCAGCTATAAGAGATTTTCGCTCTCCTGTAATATATGATCTATAGCAGTGGCTCTCAAAGTGGGGTCCTGGGCCCCCTATGGCTCCTCAAAGGGCTTCCAGGGGGTCCCCAACAAACTGAGGGATAGTTACATTTCACCATAATGTAGTTAGAGAGTGTAGCATATAAGCAACAAATATATATAAACATATATATAATAACTATTCTAATCATAGGTTTCGCTCTTAACACCATTATCTCCCCCCATACAGTGTAGACAGTTCAATACTAAATCAACAACAGCTAATATCTTGCTATATGGGAGTCCCTGGGATAAAATCTCCTATATGGGTGTTGGGGGTCTGTGACATGAAAACACTTGAGCGACCCTGATCTACAGTATATTTCAGTGATTTAAAAGACTTCTGTGGGGCCTTTTTGAATCCCTCTAGGTTTAACACCCATGCAGTAATAGGAGTGTTTTGTGTCATGGCTTCCCTAGGGAGGATTTGAGGGAATGATCCATTTCTCTCAACCTTATCAGCTGCATCCCACCCCCCCTTATAACAATGCCACTGTGTGCAGCCCCCACAGCCTTGCCCCCTCACCTCCCCCCCCTGCATGTGAGATGCTGTTGTGTTGTCTTGTCCCCCCACAGCTGGAGCATCTCTCTCTCCATCTCCCTCCCTCTTCCTCCATTCAACCCAAACAACGCCTCCGTTCTTTCAGCCACACTATGCAGATTGTTTCGGAGGACAAGCAAGAAAGAGAAAGAGACAGAGGCTGCAGGGGACAATGAAACAGCTGGCTATGTTAAAGCAGTTCATTTTGGTATTTAGTATTTCTTCATCTCATATAGGATTATGTGTAAGTGTGTAGCCTATGTGTGGGGGAGCGAGAGACAGAGAGAGTGAGAAAGAGAGGGAGAGAGAGAGAGAGAGAGAGAGATGGGGTCTTTACTTTATAACTATTTTAACTCTCTGGGTTCGCTGAACAGAGTGATGTTTGACTGCTTCAGACTTCTTACTCTGGGTTGCAGTGGAAGTCTAGATGAGGAACGTACACAAAAAAATAAGTCTGAAAGCTGAAAGAGAAAACCATCATTAGAACAAAAATATGTTTTATTATTGCGCTGCAGATAGATTTTGTCATCTCATAGCTTGGAAAAGTTTGGCAAAAGAGATATTTCTTCTTCATTTTTCACTCCCCCATCAGGTGTATTTCTTCACTTTTTCTTGACATTGCCACACTCCACAGAGATACCTCAGTGTGTGTGTGTGTGTGTGTGTGTGTTTGCGTGTGTGTGTGTGTGCGTGTGTGTGTGTGTGTGTGTGTGTGTGTGTGTGTGTGTGTGTGTGTGTGTGCACGTGCGTCCTTTATTTGACTGCTCTGCATGCGCTCTTAGGTTGTAGTTCATATTCCAGCCAGTAGGTGGCGACATTTACTCTTTGGGTAACTGAGCAAGCAGAGGAAAAAAGGATAATAAATTCAAGATGGCGATGCCCAGACCAGGTTGGTTAGACGCGTTGCTATAGACGCGGTTTTTCATGGCTCGATGAAATTTGAAAACACACTATGTTATCCATATTAATTCGAGTAATTTTAAAATGAAACTGGCTGTTCTACCTGTTTTGGTTTATTGGTTGCTTTGGTTGCCTAAGCGCGTGAGTGTGCCACAATCCTGAAACCTATTTCATCTCTCTCTCTCTCTCTCTCTCTCTCTCTCTCTCTCTCTCTCTCTCTCTCTCTCTCTCTCTCTCTCTCTCTCTCTCTCTCTCTCTCTCTCTCTCTCTCTCTCTCTAGGAAGGTCTGCCGTTGTTGTATCCTTTTCATTTCGTTCACCTGTGCAACAAAACAAAAACTTGAACGAAGCATGTCCAAGTCACCACCAGTTGGACATTATAGCCTTTCCAAGAACAAAACACCTTAACTCCACACCCAGCTGTCATCCATCCCTTTCCAACTGCTGCTGTACCTGACTGCCATCTATTTTCTCTTCTATTTCCTCTCCACTCTCAGCATGATCATCTACAAGAGTGAGTACTGAGCATCTCACACAATCCCAGGATCATTCACTGTTTGTTAATGTACCTAGAGAGACAGTGAGTGTGTGTGTGTGTGTGTGTGTGTGTTTCTGTCAGGCCGTGTGCTGAGCTATCCTGATGACAGACTGGCCTGTGATGTGGGTCTGCTGCTCCTCATGGCCGCTCTGGAGGCTCTCCGGCTCTTCTGTGGTGAGCCAATAGATTCACACAGTGGAACGCTGATTGATTTCAAGCCTGCCTTTGTTACAGTATAGATCTCTCTGCCTCTGTTATCGCTATTTAAGGTAAAGTGTATGTATTGGCATGTGGACCACCAATGTACGATAAGGTGTTTACGCCCCAATGCAGTGAATATTAGGGCAATAATAATTAACAAGAGCACAAAATAGATTCAACAGTAACATAAAACTGTCCAATTCCATTGCCTTCCACCCTGTGCGTCTCTCCCCTTGTCTCCAGGTGTGAAGGGCAACCTAAAGGAGACTGAGGGCTTTGTTGTGGCGAACCTGGTCCTGACAGGCACCACGGTCCTGCTGTCCGTCTACTTCCTGGCCTGGCAGGCCTACGTGCTGCGGGCCGACGTCATCGTCAACAGCGTCCTGCTGGTTGCCTATGGTATGGGTGGAGTCCTGGCTTTCATCATCGTGGCCCGTTTCACCAGGTCAGAGTTCCACTCTCACTGGCTCTTATCGCAACCCGTTTATGGTCAAACTCACTTAGGCAAGGAAGTTTAATTGGATTATTTGACATGTGAGACCACAAGTAATCTTTTTGGACGCGGTCTTATGCAGGCATAAATTATACATACGCCTATAATTTGTACTTTACAGTATCTGGTGTCAGATGTACACAACATACTTCATCATCAGGTGGAGAGACTGGCCTACATTTGAGGCTTATGTTTCATTTATTTTGATTGACAAGATATTTCCATGTAATTAGCATTTCATACATTTGTTTTGAATGGCTTGCCCGCATGGAGCTTTCCTTTTGTCTGCTCTTTTGTTCATGAATGAAATAAGCCCTGGTTCTTCAGGACTTGTTTGAATTATTGATCTGGGTGTCATTCATCAAAGTGTTACAGAATACCTTGTACGATGTCGTCACATCCTCAAATTTTCCTCCCAAGACAGATCCAAGGAAAATATCAGATCTCTTATTCTGAAAAGATGTATATTGTTTATACAAGCGGCAGAGGGATGAAATATATTCATGAGTCTGTGTGGACGCAGGCTTATGAATAACAGACACCTTATCCTTGGCAAAAGATGAATTGTGCAAATGAAAAACAGAGTTTGCACAGTAGAATACTGACATTAATGTCATTTTCAATGTGACAAATTTGTGGTCTATCATAGGGCAAGAACATTTTCACATTCAAATGGTGGTAATGTTCTTTTTTCATTTACAGGTTGACTTGTCTAAACTAAACCCAACAGTGGATGTACATTAGGACTGCACAATTAATCAAAAAAGTATTAAAATTGCAATATTGACTACTGCAGTTTTCACATTGCAAGAAGGTCTAATTTTTTTTCTCAGTTGGAAAAAAAGCAGCAGTGATAGACAGCCAGCAAAAGGTATTTTGTACTTCTTCTGGCATACAAATCAAGGTTTATGTCAGACAAAATCTTTCATTTTGTTCAAACTGAACAAAACCTGAGCATTAGCACCCCACACACGCACACTCATATAATTTTTTGTTGTGTTTTTTAACCACCGAAAAATAAATTCGTTCATAAAAGCTCTGCACTCAGTGTGTTGCATACAATGAATATCTGTCAATATTGTGCAGTCCTAATGTGTACGGGGACCTGGTTGTTTGTAAGATTAATTTTGGGGAAATAAAACAGTGTTTCACATACACTAAGCCTTTTGAATTTTAATGTAATCACAAAGTTTCCATGTGTTCTCCTTTGTGTCTTACAGTGTCTATTCATGAAGAAGTCCAGTCTTCATGGCTTCAAGATACTGTGTGTTCCAGCTGAACTCACAGCACTTCTGCACTTCCTCGTTACAACCAGAAACATTGGAAAGTAACATTGTCTTATGACTTTCTGACTGCTTGGAAAGTTTGGATTGTCATTTTCAAAGGAATAGGTTCGATGGTTTTGAACAATGCATTGTTGTGTTGTATAGCTTCTACTTTAAAAGCATCAGTTCATCTGTGATATATGGATCTCTCAGGGAATTCACTGTGGTGCAGTGGGAGTAAGCAAAACAAATCAAGCCTATGAGTCATACTTTCAATATGACATACATACTTTCAAGATAATGTATGTACAAAGATACATGTTTTCTGTTGTTTAATATGTTTTATTACCTTCCTCTGTATATTTGTTTTTTTTGCATGTGTTAAGGATTAAATCTTTCTATTTTTGTGCCACTATTGATTTTTTCTATTAAACAGACTACATTGAGTTTTGTGTGTTTCTATTACTTTTTCTCCAGCAGAGGGCAGAAGTGTTTTGGTAACGATTTGAAAGATACCAACATTGATTTTATTACTACACCAGACATTTTCCTCTTTCAGTATTTCTGAAATAAAAGCAATCTATTGTTGAGCACTAAAGCCCAATTCAGGTTCTTTATCCGACATACGCCACACTTTACATTTGACTGTGAATGCAAATAACCCCAAAATATTCCTATTGATGTATAAAGTGGCATCAGTTGTACCACAAGCTTTTCTATAATACCACAGATTATAACTACCAGGCAGCGACTCAAATGTCTCAAGGGAAAGTGACTATTTCAGAAATGTATGTTTCAGTTTGGTTCTTTTAACTTGCAATTTTAGGTATTTCATTTCACTTAGCTTACTTAACACTTTATCCATAACTTAATTCAGGTTAAGAAATCAGAACAGTTTTTCAGTATTATGGATTTGTTGTAACACCCAGAGGCTTTCCACCCCACATTTTTCAATCAGGCCATTCGTCAGCAGTGACAGATGAAAGTTAATGATCAAGCCCATTTCCAAGGTTTCCAAAGTAACCAGCTACAACACATCACATTTCTGTGTGTCCATGCTTGAGCAACAACTGAACACACAGTTGAGCACAGATGCATTTCATTAACCACAGGTCAAGTCAATGTGTGGGCAAGCATTCATGTTTTTTTCCCCTCTTAAGTGGTTGTCTCCCATTGCTGGTATGTGTGGTCAGTGTGTAATTGTGAAGATTAGAAAACCTTCATGCTGAGAAAAACGGCATATTATCTGTTCTTATTATAACATGATAGTGTTAATGATTGTTACTGCAATATACCCAGTGGACGAGTGTCAGTTCATGCTTGAAATATTATCTAAACATGATCTTCTATGCAGGGATAGTTAAGCTAGTTGGACAAAGAGGGGTCATTCTTACCAGCAGTGACATTGAAACCTGGGCAATGTTCCACACTGTTGCTCCTCTTTCAGTCACTTGTTGAATTCACCTACTTTGCACCAGTCGCTCCCATTGCCACACTAAGTTATACCTGTGGGAGTAAAATGCTTCCAGTATTGAAGAACTTGCACATAAAATTAATGCACGCATTGTCATTGCATTAGTAAGTCAGTAGAATCATTTTTGCAATACATTTTCAGTGCCAAATGTTACTAGTTATATTATTAAGGGCATCTCACAAGAAGTTTTTTTGTGTCATTCATGTGCATTGATCTGATTTTAAACCATACTGGTGATTAGATTTCAATAATTTATCAATAATCCACATCAGCATAGGTTTGCATAACAGGCTACTTCAGTTTGGCTTCTTGCTTTGGCTAATCAAAAATATAGATATGGAGTTATGATGCAAGCATGCATCATAACTCTTGCAGTGAGACTATAAAAACATGGAGCAAAATGGGTGAGAAAAGCTGAAGTCGACCCACCCCCATTATGTGCGCGCGCGCTCCGCCCCTCTCAGGTTGAGTTACCTGCAGAGTCACCTGTCACTCACCTGCTGCCGCGCTGCCTCCCGAGCGACTCTGCCCGACACACGACCGGCAACAAACCTTATGCCTCGCATCCTTTGTATTCAAGGACGTCCGAAAGATTTTTCTCCAAAACAAAGGTCCCGAGTCTCGCCACTGTCCGGCGGAGTGTATTTGTCCCGACCGGCCGGCTGCAGACTGATGGCAGGCTGATCTGATGCTCCAGGCGCTGTCTCGACACGTTTGTCACCTTGAGCATCCCGTCCGGAAAAGACCGCTGTGAGTTCCTGCGAGGGGTAACAGACATTTTTTCTTTCTTTCTTTCTTTCTTTCTTTTTCTTTCTTTCTTTCTTTACTAATAACGCTGTGTAACACCTTTCTAAAACAACATTTACAAATGGTTTCACAATCAAGTCACAGAAACAAGGTTCGACAAGAAATGAAGTTAGATGCAAGTAGTAATAATGAAATGTGATTGTTTTGTTTATAGTTATCACTGTAGGCTACTTGCCAGCAGACTAGGCTATTAACCCCTTAATTTTCAATGATAGTAACAACAGAGCTACTGATTGAAATCCTACAAAAGCTCAAGGCCCCGACGAACAGGGATTCAGATGTGTGGTAATTCAGATAACATCATTTTGTATTTTCTACACGTGGACTGTTGTTCCCCTTGGTTCAAGCTGTGATGTGCAAGGAAAAAGAAAGAAGCTCTATTCAACATAGAGTAACAGTTTTCCAGCTGTAATTTTACGTCTGACGTCAGCAAACAACCACTAATTACAGTAGTTGAACCTGATGGGAGAGAAATATGCTTTCATGTGGGTTCAAGAGCAGTAGGTTTTGGAATGGCTTCATTATATGTGTTATATTAATGTGTTAACCAAAGAACAAATGCTGTTTGCAAAGCACTAATTTGAGGATCACAACTGATAAACAAATGCTTGGTCATTAATTGGGTTTTCAGTTCAGTTCAGTTCAGTTTATTTAAGAAGGGACAGTGCATATTAATCAACAATAAATGTAAATACGCCACATTTAGCCAAAAGGCTAATTTTCATCTGTAGTTCCTGGCCAAGGTGTTCTAAAAAGGCATCCTAAAAAGATACAAGATAAAAGTAAACAGTAAAACATTTTGGCGACAGGAGCAGGAGATTGTTGTTCTCCATGAGTTAGATGGGTCAAATGAATCTTCTTTGAACAAATTGGGACCTGCTGTGAAATCTGACCTGGTTTCTTGTGCTGGTTCTCAGGCCGCTGTGCCCTGATTCAAAGAATGCACTCACACTTTCCACACAGCACCTGTACACTCAAAAGAAACTTGTAACATCATCACCACCTATCATAACAGAGCGATGACACTGAGCTGAATGGTTGAACAGCTTGAAATACATAAAATCAGATAAACACTATCTATTGCAAAATGCTTATTCAGGAGTATGGTGCGAGGTTCACATAGCAAGCTCATCTTTCTTGCTTACACATTACATAAGCTGTCTCTGTCAATACTTCCTAAACTGTTTATTAGTATTAGTAGAGCTGTAGTATGATAGTGTTGAAATACTGCCATAATGAGGCTGATTTGATATTGTATAGGCCAGGGGCTCTGTGTGTTAGAATCCAAAATCCAGGGAAATTGCTGATAAATTGGCTTGTCTTGGCCATTTGAGGTCAAGTCAGAATTCACTTATCTCATTTGGTTGATGTTGTTTGAGAAGAAAATCACATTTTGAAAAAGGGCTACTAATGAGCATTTGTATAGTGAGTTTATGTCGCCATTACTGCGCCTGTCAGCAATGTTTCTTGTTGTTTGAGCGCTAATCTAACTCAGCTTTTCTGTTTTCTTCAATTTTAAGCTTCAGTTGTGTTGTGTCTAGGGAGTGGCAACAGTACAGTGTTGTTGTAACTTGTAAACACTGATTCTGAAAGACTTGTGTTTTGGCTTAGGTGTGTTTCAAAGTTTAGATGCTATAAATCTATTGACTTTATTCTGTCCTGACTCATACAAAGAGACAAATCCTTTTCAGTCAAAACAGTATTTGATATCTTCTAAAGTCCCTTGTGTAATTGCTGTATCACATGCACATTTAAAAAAATGCATGTTGTAATGTATAATTACACTGATTGTTGAGCTTGTACTTCTAGGTCTATATAATATAAGGTTGTATGATTTTTAATCAGCAACTGTACATTACCGAGAAGATATATGTGGCAGACATGCATGTCATTGTGATATATAGATATTGACTAATGTTCAGACGAAGCTGGAGCCTTTCAGGTTATGTAATATCCAGAGATAAAACAGCACGTAGTTGCTGACAGGATTTTTGATTTGTGTGTGGCACTGGCGCCATTTTATGTCAAATTCCATACTGTTGACACGTTACATGTATGTGAGATGAAGATATGAAGAGTTTCCAAAATGAGATATCCACCATTTGAAAAAAATGTTTTACTTTCTCTTACAAAATGACTGATAGCACAACTCTAAAACATGAGACTTTTTAAAGAATATATGGTAAGTCCTTGCTGACAAACCGATAACCTTTTTACAGACTGGATCATGTATATTTTAGAGCTCTTGAATGATGAACTTCAGGTAATGATTTTTTAAGGCTGGGCTTTAGCTGAGCCAGGACTCTGAAGTAATCAGTGTTATTCTGAATGCATCCAAACGTTTTGTTGTGCCTGTCATAGACAGCAGTATGAATATGACAAGCACATCACTTGTCTAACCTCATTCCACTAAATGACAATCAAAACAGCCAGATCTTATCAAGAGTTTTGAAAAAGGACAGGATAAAATGTTAGACACATTAACTTTTATGAGTATAAATAATAAGATAAACAGCCTGGACAGTGTGCTTCCTTATTTTCTGTAGTTGTTGCAGTAATACTGTAGTAATTACCTCTGCATAAGGGGTTGTTATCATTAAACAACAAGCGTCTTAGGCTGAAGTGAGGACGAAGTGTTCAGAGGCCTCTTGCCATGAGGATGACAACACATGACACCCAGCCTGCACTCCTCCTGCTTCACCTCCCTCCTGAAACCTGGCGGCACGCCAGAGCCAGGAACAATAGCGTGGAGAGAAGATTGACCACAGAGATAAGGACAGAAAGAGGAAGTCTACCTTTTGTGCAGACTTGAATTGAACTGAATTAAATCCGATTCACTTTGTGTCCCAGCTCTCTTTTCTGCTCATTTGCTTTTTCCACTCAGATATTGTTGCGGATAATACTTCGGCCTGCGTTGAGGGGCTGAACAGCTACAGTTAGGACGTGGTCCTGATTGAACAAAATCAATCTTTGTCTGTGGGAACACAAAGTGACATTAGGTTTGGACCCTGCTGTGAACGGGATTTGTCCTGTATGTGTTTCAGAAGATCCGAGGGGATTATCTGTAGAAGGTGATTACGTTTGTGATCTGCTGCGAGATAAGCTCCAGTGATTGTACCTACAACTGTCATACATAGTATACTGTATGTCTTGTGTTGTGTAGTGCTGCTCATTATGCAACACAGTTTTAACACAGTGCTCCTCCCCATGCTACAGAAAGGAAGTACGGTGCTTCATGAGGAAATGGCTTTGTCATAATGCTGTCATTTACAAGTGGTAACAGTTTGGTTAGAAAATGATATTGAAATATTCCTAGCTATGTGGGAAGCATGCCCAATGCCACAAAGTGTCACAAGGTCAGTATCTAACAGATTGAATTGTTCTTTCACAGTATTTAAAATGCTTGCTACTGACACAGGATCCTGACCTCTGAACACCAATTAATAATACAAACTATTAGGGTTGCTTAAACAGATACATGGCTCCTTGAGGTCTAAAAGTCACATAAGGTAAAAGGTGATTACGATGGTCAAAGTTAAATACAATGCACTTTAGCTATTAACTTAGGAACAATTATCAGCACCTACTTTTATTTGAATGATTAAACCTGGTAAATCTTAGTAAAGGAAATCAAACAGAGCCCATTGTGTTGTCTAATAGCTTGTTAGGGTCCTGATGACGGCAGTTATATATTGATATGAGTGGAGCCATAGTGTATGCTATATGCATTACATAACCTCATTAGTGCATGCCTTGACAGACAAGTCGGAGCTGCCAGGCTTTCTCAGCAGAGGAAAAAAAAGGTGTGGGAGATTTTTGTTCTTTCAGTTCCTCCTCCTGTTAATCCCTCAGATTTAGATGCAGTGTTCCTTTGTGGCCACAGTAATTATCTAATAGTTACCCTGGTTGGGTGCAAAACCCAACCAAATTAATTAATTGCAGCTATGTAGATATAGTCATCAAGAGAGCGGATCTAATTACACAGTGCATATCAGCCTGCTGTCTGCCATTGTCCCACAACAGTCCCATGACTACCAACAATACAGGCCCAACACCTGGCTCTCCCCAGTGGAAGGACAGGCTGTTTAGTCGCCTACACCTCAACTTTACATGTACAACCTTAACAAGATGCCTGTAACTCTTTGGTTGTAGACAATGGACATTATCTGGGAGGTTACCAAAGTGGAATGAGTGAGTGAGAAAGAAATGAAAAGATACGCAACAGGCACTTAATAGGTCTTTTGAGCTGAATAATGCATGTTGTTTTGGTAGAAAACATTTTCCCTCTACCATTCTCTCTCCCTCTCTCTCTCTCTCTCTCTCTCTCTCTCTCTCTCTCTCTTTCTCTCTCTCCCTTGTCTCTCACTGCTCTTTCTTTCTCTCTCTCTCTCTCTCTGGCACTTTGCCCCTTTCTCACCCTCTCCGTCTCTCTTCCAGGTGGATGTCTTAAATCATGAGTATCCTCGGACCTCATTCGAGGCAAGCCAAGTGAGTGTCACACACATTCTTGGGAGTTCTTCTTGACCCAACCCCCCCTTTAACATATTTACCTTTCTATGGGTTACCTGACGGCCTTATCCTGAGTCACTATCACATAGGATGAGAGCGCAAGAGAATCACTAACCTAGCATGTGAAAGGTGGTGCGGGTCAGGGACCTCGGGCACAACAGAGCGGCTCTGTTGAGGAATGTTTGCTTTGCCTGGGTTCCTGGCTCCAGTCACTCTCTATCCCCATGCCCCACGCCCCCTCTCTCCCTCTCCCTCTCCCTTTTCCACTCTCTCTCCCTGGCTGGTCCATATGCTCAGAATCTCAGGCTAATCTCATCCAGTCCTGGCCAGTCTGCTCGGACGCTCCCCGTATAGCACTCCTGTCTTCTGTGTTTGCATCCATGAGAAGTGACAGTACGGGAGCTGCAGAGGGTTTGTGACAGTGAGATCAAGGGGTGCGGGAGAAAAGAAAGATGAAGGGCAGACAGCGTAACCCTGCCTCCTCTTCCTTTCTTTGCAGTGGGGTGGCCAGATCGGACAGCAAGATCAGCGCCAAGGCCCTCTACGGTAAGCGACTGCATGGAAGTGTGGAGAGGAGTGTTATTGTTTTTTTTTAGCAGGAGTGTTTTATTACTGCATGCTATCATGACTTTGCCTTTACATGCCCTTCACATGTTATTGTCCCTGCCCTTGTTTCTATGGCATGAGTCACTATAAACACTTTACATACAGTTTACTAGGTCAAGTGTAATAATTAACATACTTGTCAAGAAATAGTTTCTTTTAATTATTATTCATGTACATTTTCTTGGTTACTGTTTATTAGGTGTATTTTTCTTCATTACTCATGCTTATTTCCTTACTTCATTTCCTTATGAACTGAAAAATGGTCCAACTGTGAGGATCTACTGTATCAGCATTGTAATTGAGTCAAATCATAACAATAGTCGATTTGCTAGGCAAATGACTGTGCCAGGAAATCCAGCACTCTCACTGCTAGGCATGTTGCTGTAGCCCACGGCCTCGCTCGAGCCCGGAGCAGTAATCCGGCACACACTGATAAGAGGGGGCCAGGGTCCTAGCGAGGGGCCCCGTCCTGTTCAAACAGCCAGATTGGCTGCTGCTCTCTGCTGACACCTCTGTCAGACTCTGAGGGACATGTGAGGGAGGCAGGGCTCCTGCAGGGAACATGAGTTGACAAGTCTGTGCCAGGCTTACACAGCATGCTGGGATTTGTTGTCAGAGGTACATCAGCTTTTTCTGTGTGTGTCTGCATCTTTGGATTTGCATTCCCATGTGTGCAGTCATGCGTGCATATTTGCAATAGAAAGATATGCTAATAAGATTGCAGGGCCACTTTTATATCCACAGTGCCAGGTTGCATCACTGTGTTTTACTGACAGCTATTTTGACTATGATGAATCTCAGTAATACAGTTATGGCCCATGACATTTGATTTTAGCTGTTGCATACTTGTGCTTGGGTGTGTTTGTGTGACTGAAATATGTTATGTTACATTAGCAGGGAGTGCAGGGCGTGCCTGTTTTTAATGTGTGGTTGGAACAGGGTGGGGATGTCCGTGTCTTGCAGGTGAATAAAAGAGGCATTGAAAAGGGGAGAGCGAGGGGCGGGCTCTGCCTCTCCCTCACCGCTGGTCCTGCCTCAGACATGAGCTCACTGGTCCCTGCCAGCACCACCTTCCACACTGCCAACATAGAGAATCATTGTACAACACACCTTCGGCCCAAATATAAACCTACACCAACGCATGACAGGACAACTAGCCTTGATGCCTGGAAGCGCCGCTCCAAATTTAGAATTGCGTGAAATGACAGACGATGATATTGTAGGGATGCACAATGTTCCTCAACCATCTGACTTTACACCTACAGCGCATTAGACGTCTGTGAAACATTTTTGTATTGTAAGTCATCCAAATATCCACATGATGCCCAGTGACTGAACCCACTCTTGTGATCTCAGTGAAATATCCCGCTGTATGTGTGATGAAGCGATGCTATTTTTCATTGGCTTGTTCTGTCTTGTGTGGCAGATGGTCGCTGCTACCTTCTCACTGCAGGATGGCTGGGGAGCAATATGCCAATCCTCTCAAACTAGAGAGGCAGCAGAGTGCGTAGTATTGTACAGTATTGTGTTCATCCATCAGTGGTAGAGGAGCTCACAGAGATTGGGCTGCTGCTCACTCTTTACTGCATAAACATGTAGAGGAACAACAGGAAAAAAGTCCCAGCTCAATCTCTCCTATGCAAAACCCCCCCGTCTTTCATACAGTGCAGTGCAGCAGACAAGTGATGCAAATCCAGCGCAGGCCCTCCCACCTGTTCTGTTATCAGTAGCATGGGGGCAGAATGGAGGGGCAGGTAGGGGTAGAGAACACATAACACTCATCTTCCCTGGACATCGGACAACCCAGCAACTTTCTTGAGTCTCTCAGACGGTTTCTAGTTGGGGAGCATGTCTCTGTCAGGTAAAATTTCTTTGGGATTGCGTCAACAGGTGGAAATACTCCGAGAGAGATACTGAATTCTTTCTGCTCCATTGTTGTTGTTTTTTTTACATTTGTGTGTATGTATGAAATTCAGTTGAATTTGCATGATAGAACTGAGTCCGTCAAGGAGGCTTCTTCTCTGTTTTGAGTCAGCCTTGTTTGATTTTTACCTTGTTAAAGCAGTGTTATTGGTCACTATATTTTGCAGATTTATGGTCTGTGTTTGATTCTTTATTGGTCTTGACAAACAAATACGTGTTGTAAACCTGTATTAAATGGCTCAACCTATAGTCTATTAATGTGGGAGCCCAACGCTGTCCATATAGAAGGTAAATCAGCCTGTGAGATGTGTTGATGTGATAGTTTCTGGTGACATATGGCCAAATCTGCTTGGACACAGCAGCACACTTCCGTATCCAAAGGGTGCCCTGCAGTACTCTAGTTGATGTGTGGACAGAGAGTGAAATAAAAAAAAGGCTTTGCTCCATAAAGCTACAGAAAGACCGCCATAAGTTCCTGCCAAGAAAATCGTTTATTGCTGGAACTACCCATGTAGTGGGACTCATTCAGTCTTTAGAAGTTGCAATGCAGTATTTTCATTCTTAGTCTTCTTTATTCGTCTTAACCATCAAACTGAAATTTCTAATACAGCAAAAATGATTTCCAATTTAAACTATTTAATGGCCTTGCATTAAAGTAGAAAGTTGTTTGATTGGTTTTGGTTTGAGGAAGTTTAAAAATAAGAAGCACCTCGCGTGTGTTTAAGGGAGTAGTGATAAGGGATGTTGTTCTGGAGCCATTTAGATTGTCTGATTGATCCGGCCCAGTATGGTGCTGATCACCTGCCAGGCAGCCATGTTTATCACTGGTCATTGACTCTGGAGAGCCCTGAGGATCTGCCCATCTGCCTGCTAAGTGGCTCTCATTGCAAGCTGTCGCAGCGCTGTGAATTGATTGGCATAAATGTCAGTCATTAATAAGACATGGGGCGAGCTCGACTTTCACAAAGACACCTGGCGCTTGTGTTTCACCTGTGGGGAGCCAAGCAGGAAGGAAAGGTAATGGCGGAAACAGGAAAGGCACGTGTTTGCGTCATTTGGGCAGTGACAGAGGTTACACGGATATAAAGGCATCGCTTTAGAATTTATTTTAAATATTCTGTATGTTCAGATGGGGCAAAGGTGGGTCATCCAGAGCTCTATGAAGCATGTTTACTGTAAATCCCACTGAATTTCATCAGTTAGGGGATATCAAATGTTGGAATGAGCCTTGACACACATTTTGGTAAGTGTTATACAAACAGCAAGGCTTTATGTCACATTGAGCATAAAGCAAAGTCTGCATGCAGAGAAAGTGAGAGCTGGAGTCTGTGTGACATGAAAATGTTGACTCTATTGGGTGGGGGACAGAGAGAGACCTGATATGAGATCTGGCAGTGGAGTTGATAGGAACAAGCTCTCGTTTACCCGTAATTGTTACCTGCAGACTATTCACCTGGAGAATAGGTCAATGAGCACACTGGCACACTCATTTGACGCTGGCCAGTTTAAAAACAAAGGCCCCACCCAATGACTCACTCATGGACAACTGCATTTTGAAAGTGGAATTTCACAAAGTGAACTAAAGTGTGTGGATGGGAATTTGATGTAATTTTCCTGTTTTTATCTCTGTTACAGAGTGACTGTTGAGTGAATTGAACAGACTTGTAGCATTTCTAGTTGCGTTTATATAAACATAAATAACAAGCTACTTCCCATTTCCACTAACGTCCCCCAGCTGACTCACTGCACTGCAGGTTTGTGTTACATGTTTTCCAGGCAGACCAGTGTGAGATTAAACAGCATTATCACCACCCATGAGGTAATACGTGAGGATTCACAATACAGTAACAATGATAAGGAAGTAACATGCTGCTGGGAATCACTGATCTTTGACCCTGTGGTAAATCTGTGCCTCTGATTGGTGCGCTGTATGGAGCAAACTCTAAGGCGATGTGAAGTAACAGTCCAAATCAGGACACACAAACTTGCTGATATGAAATTTCATGCTTAGCTTCTCAAATACGTGTGTTTTCATGTCACTTGACTGGAAACCACATAAAAGAGTGCAGAGAAGAGCACTTATACCTTATAGTCTTTATACATGTTTTATTCTTTATTGTGTTGTTTAAAATATGTAAAATACATCTCAAAAAATGATTTTACTGTCCATACAGTGTATGTGAGAATAACCTTACAATATAGCTGATTGTGAGGTGTCCAGCTCCCCTATAACTGTTCATCCATGCACGCACGCACACACACATTCACACATTACCTGTTCATGTCACTTCCTTATTGCCCTGCTGCTCCTCTCAGCCCACACATCAGTGTCTCCTTTCACCTAACTGTTCACTCCACTGCAACGAGCAACATGTGGGCTTTAGGTCAGTGGCACTGCTCGCTATTTACACAGGACATACATTGTGGACGCAGACAGGACTTTGGATTTGTCAGCTTCTTAACCATACCTTTAAATCTCCTCTTTGTTTTCTTACCAACAGAGCAGAGGAAAAAATACTCCAACTCCAATATGATCATGCATGAGACGTCGCAGTATCATGTCGAGGTAAGAGTTTCTGTTTTTCTGAGGAATTTAAACTTTAACTGATTTAATTTACTTTAATTGAAACTGGTGGTTTTGCCATGCATTTTACTCAGGTCTGTATTCAACAGATGCATGAGGTTCCTGTGCAGGTCTTAAACATACAGAGAGTTGTGTAAATGAATTTAGATAGTTTCCAGGTTTACATCAGAATGGAAAATAAAGCAAAGCAAAGAGAAAAATAGAAAGCTTGGGAATTTACTTGAAATTTACAACCCCACTGCATATAGTTTCACCACTAGCATGACAGTGGCTGTGAGGCAGTGGATCAATGTCTGAATGGCACTTTAGCACTTCATACACGCATAGTCAAAATGTTTTTACTTTTAGCCATTATCTAAGTAGAAAATTACCTTTGAACTCATAAAAGTGAAACAACAGAAATTAATATTTAAAAGCATTTTTTCAAGAAAGTGAAGTCTCTCCCCGGAAAGCAAGCCCCCACTATCAATGATACCACACATCTGCTGCATTTTATGCATTGTGGTGTGTAGCTTTGTACAATATTTTGTAACATTCAGTATTTTACAATTTCCAATTTAATTTATTTTATATTTATTATATTGTTGCTTATGTAAGTGGTACTCATTCACCTGCCAGGAGAATGGGGAGGAAAATGAGCTGACTAGTTTAATCTCTGCATATCGCATGAGACACGTTTTCTTTGAAGTTTATGTTTTAATTATAGGTGGACCCTGCTAAATTAACTTGAAATTGATAGTGCATCGGACTTCAGGTTCTCTTCAAGGTTGTTTTAATTATATCTGGTCCCTGTTAAATTAACTTGAAAATGAAATTGATGGCCTATAGTCAAATGTGTATAATGGTGAGCAATTAAGCTGGAAATCCTCAAAATGAAGGTCTAGGAAAGTATGGATTTTTAATTTTGGAAAAGGTCAATAAACCTCATGTGGGAAAGAGATAGATGCAAAACACTTCAATTTTATGGTGTATTTTCCTTCTTCCCCAGGCACCAAAGTTGGGACACCGGTTAATGTCTTGATTACATTTCATTTACCAGCACTGCGTTGTAATAAAGCAATCAGGGCAGTTGATTACACCAGTGGGGAGCTAATGTCAGGATATCTGAGTCAGAGAAGCGCTCCGAGCTGCGCCGACCAGGCTCAGTGTTGAACTATGTCCCGTATTCATAGTGGATAGGGCTTCTTTAAATGCCTCCTCATTATCACACATGGGCAGGTAATCACAGATAACATCCATGCTGGCAGTACCCACATGCAAAGCCATGAACATGAACGTGGCAACACAGTTTTGATATGAGATATAGCAGGACAATAATTCACATTGCTATATGACTGTGGTAGCTGGCAAGTATAGTATTCTGTATCAGAGATTTACAGGAAATCTTCCTTATTTGTACTAGTTACTAGGAAATAGGCTTAAAGCATCTACCATAAGTGAAACAGGCTCTATAGTTGCTGATGAACTTTATCATTTTCCAAGCACTTTTCATAATCATCCATATTGTCACTGTTCAGAGTTTGCTTCCTCTTTACCCCCCCCCACCCCTCACTCCCTGCCCTCACCCTCCCACTGTCTCTCCCTCAACAACTCACTATTTTCTCCCCAGCATCTCTCCACCTTCATGATGGACAAGACAGAGTCCATCGCCACGGTGGACGATGCCATCAAGAAACTGGTCCTTCTGGATTCAAAAGACAAGATCTGGACACAGGAGATGCTCCTGCAGGTCAGCGACAAGGCGGTCAGGCTGCTGGACTGTGACACACAGGTATGACTCCGCATCCAGTCCGCCCATCAAGTCTCATCGTATTAACACACAGTGAACGTCTGAGTAGTTGTTATTTTGTTTTGCTCTTTTCTTTTTTCCTGTATTGTGATCTACGGTGTACAGCATTTGCTAACAGTAGAATTGTGCACATCTGATTTGCTGTCAACCATAAAAATGCAGAAGATACTAGATCTGCCCTCTGTGCCAACCACGCACTGTTTATCGCCACTGTGGAGAAATGAAAATGAAAATTCTCTTCTCAGCCTGGAAAGACCATCTAAGAGATACAAATAAAATGATAAATAGCTTTATTTATATAGCACCTTTTACACTTGGCATGCAGCTCAAAAAGTGCTGTACAAAACATAGAACAGACATTAAAAAAGGATATGAAAATGTAAGCTATTACAAAATATACATAAAATGAAAGAAAAGACCAATGCATTTTATACATGTTTTCTTACTTTGTCATATTTTCTTACTTTGTTGTAATGTCCTACATGGTTGTGTTTATGCCCATCCACACCTTGAGCAACCATTGGATTTTTTGTTTGCTTTCATCACATAAACTTCTTTTGAAGACCTTACTGTAAAACCTTTGTACCATTATGTTGGATTACTGATTACTGAGGACTGAAGCCATCTGAGATCGTACTATAATGTCTCACACTCTCTCTGCCTCTGCCTCATTCCTTCAAACCATTCCCCTGTTGTGCTTCTTGTAGGAAGAGTTGGAGAACTTCCCTCTACCTACGATCCACCTCTGTCAGACGGTGCTGAATCAGACCCGGTACCCCTCTGTGCTGCTGCTTGTGTGTCAGGACAATGAGCAGCACAAGCCTGACATCCACTTCTTCCACTGCGACGAGGTGGAGGTGGGTCTCTGTCTCCGTTTGGGTGCTACATTCAGCCATGGCTCTGGCTCAGTATACTCTGTGTTTAATGGCTATACATGATGTGTTAGAATTGTGTTTTATGTCATTCATACATGTAAGTGGGTGTTTTTGGAGCGCTAGTTTATATTTCAGTGGTGGTGGTTGTGTGTGTGTGTGTGTGTGTGTGTGTGTGTGTGTGTGTGTGTGTGTGTTAGGAATCAGCAATTGCAAGCTGATGTCACACTGAAGTAATTCGAGCATTGCCATAGGAATGCATAGGATTATCGTAGGCACTGCCAACGCCTTCAGTAAACAGCTACAATGAAATCACTCACCAAAAATCATTCCCCGTGAAAAGTCAAATATTTCTGACGTAACCAGGTTAATGATTTCATCATCATAACTGCACTTTGTCTCTTTGCCCATAACGTTTGCCACAAAAAAAGGAGAGGTTTGTCAATGACTGCTAAATCTCAAAGTGTGAAATGTTTCAAATGTTTTTCTGATCCACTGGTGCATTTAATTTCACCATTTATTGGCCGCTGCAAAGCTAGAAGAACGTGAATGGACTGTGAGTAGCGCTAACGCCTTTGGCTGCAGGCTTGAGATTAAATTGACAGAAGGTCAGAAAGAGAGATAAACCTAGAACCAATATGTGCCTCCTTTCTTTCTTTCTTTCTTTCTTTCTTTATTTCTCTTTCATCCTTTCTCTCTTTCTCTCCATGTTAAAATCTGGCAGTTTAATGGTGACTCGATTATCAGAAAATATGCATACATAGAATATAACTATAGACCCTTTCCAAATTGTAAGGACAAGTGGCAAATTTGACATGAGGCAATGTGCACATTCACCTTGGTGCCGGTGCAGGATAGAGAAATGTTTCGACCTGTCTTGTACACCTGTCGAATACCAAGACAGGTTGAAACGTTGTGTACTGTGAGTAAATGTCCTGGAGCAGTATGCTGTGGTGCAGATCAACTTTTTACTGCGGTGGCAAATTTGGCATACGATCCACCAAGAGTTATGTATGTTTGCCAGTAAGCAAGGCAACATTTAACTGCCAAATTTCGACATTCTCCCACATACAAGGAGAGAAAACAGCACATATCAGGGCAAGGATAAATCCTGCTGACATAAAATTGTGCAATCAGATGCGGGGGAAATCAAAAGCTGAGACAGGAAAAAAATGTCCCCGGCCATTGCATGGGTGCATGGGAAATGACACCCTGGTACCAACTGTAATGCATATTTATGTGCTGGTGACTCATTATGTCTCTCCTCACTCCCCCAGGCTGAGATGGTTCATGCGGATGTAGACAGCGCACTTGGAGACAACAAGCATGGCAAGAAGATGAGGCCTCAGACCTTGAAGTGAGAACAGCATTACTGTTGCAGATACAATCCTATGCACACACACAAACACACACACACAGGCTCACACACACATGCAAAAATACTTGCATACAAATACACACTCACAGAGGTTAGACTGACTCGTACTTGCAGCTGAGCTAATCTGATGTCAGGGTGCAGAAGGTTTTAACGCCTCTTCATCCTGCAGGGTGAACCAGGAGAAAATGAAGCGTCACAGAGAGACTATTATCCCTCCCTCGGCACCTAAGGGTCCCGCCCCTGGTGTGAAGGGACGAGTGGCTGCCATGGACATGCGGGGTGAGAACACACAAGGATGCACTGATAAACACACAGGCAGGCAGTTTTGAATACATAACGTTTTTGTTCATTTGATGCATTGATATCAGCAGTGGATTTTTCATTAAAAGAGCGTTTTTGTGTTTTAGATGTAGAGAGACGAGCCTCAGGACAGAATGATGCTGAGTCCCATGAAAAGCTGGCCCAGCGCATTGAGAAGGACGTGGTCAGTATTCACTCCACACATGTACTGCACAAGGAAAACTCCTGCCTCAGCATGACATTACACAGCTCCTTTCACTGAGGCAGAGGCCTTGAAATCCCCCCTGCTGTTCACCATGCTAAACCCCCGGCTTTCTCTCCCACAGCAAATCCTCAACTGTGCCCTAGACGACATAGAAATTTTTGTGGCGCGGCTGCAGAAGGCAGCAGAGGCCTTTTCCCAGCTCAACCATCGCAACAAGAGTAAGAAGAATAAGAAGAAAGGACCAGCAGGTCTGTCTCCCTTTCTTCTGATTTGGTGGCAAGAACTCAGCGGCAATATGTCCATATTGCTCACTCTGCCATGTTTGTGCTTCTGTGTGTCCTGGGTCCCGGGACCCTAATCCACCGAGGTCTGTGTGGAATCGGCCAGTTTTGGGCTCCTTACTAAGTAATACAATACTCATTACTCATAATAATATTACCAAGGTAATATTATTACTTTTCTTGTTACTCCCTGGGGCTCTCTATCAACTTTACTTAGATTAATCAAAGCACGTGTACAAAGTGTACAGCTTTCACTTGCACGGCATTCTTGAGAGAGAGGGAACATCAAAACACGGGGTGAGGAAGAAGACAGCTCCCCCTACAGGGGGAGGGGCCAGGTCCCCATTCTTAGTGTGTATATCTGCATTATTCAACTGTTCACATTATAACAGTAACCAAATAGTGTTGATGTGCAATGGTCTTGTCATCCTTTTGCTTAATTAGTCAAAAGTAGTCGAAATATTTCCACCCAGAGAAAGTCAATTTTCCTGCAGTTTTGGGCTAACGTGTGTCATGCCGGCTGAGAGGATGACAACTAATGATGAGGAAAATGAATCAGGGGATGGGGGTGAAATGTGTTTTTTGGATAATTCAACTTCAATCTGATATTTAGAGGGGTTGACAACAAAAGTAATGACTTCACCAATTTTTTGATTGGTAACTGTATACTATTACCACTGAAATTGTAATAGTAGTTGGTTACACTAATCATTACTGGGCAAACTAATAATATTACTGTAACATGTTACTGAGTAATGTTTTACCACCCAACACTGGTAGTGGTATGATGTTGTGTTGTGGATATCAACACAGCTCGCTCCCTGTAGTGAGAAGTGCATGTTCAGGTTTCTTTCGTTGGTTGTTACTCTCTGGCCAAGGTGGATGCTTCATCTAAAAAGCTGTTTATAAACTGGACGTCTAACCTTGATCTCACTGGAGACCTTAGCCCCAGTAGAGATGAAGAAAAAAAAATCATTTTTGGGGTCATCGATTTTCCAAGATATAGCCATTTGTGTCTTTCCAATTTGGCCAAAAAGTGAAACCCGTGTGTGTTACTGTACTCTGGCTGAGCTCAGGCTGCGCTCAGGCTGGTAACCCTGGAGGCCGTGTGTGGTCATTGTTGTTGGTCTGCTTGCTTGTTTACAGAGGGCATGCTGACCCTGCGAGCCAAGCCCCCCTCTGAAGCAGAGTTCATTGATAGCCTACAGAAACTGAAGCTGGCCTTCAACCTCTTGGTGAGATTTCACAGCTCCTAACCTCCATTCACTGCTGCCCACTCTTCACCGCCTCCTCACTGTGTCTGTCACTCTGCCCCCTGCAGGCCAAACTGAAGAAACACATACAGAATCCAAGTGCGTCTGAGCTGGTTCATTTCCTCTTCGGACCTTTGGAGCTGGTAAGACACCAACAGAGTTATTAATCATGCTAAGAGTGTGTCTGATGTCAAACAGCCATAGAGGTATATGGGTCAAGACTCTCTTTCAGGAGGCGCCATTGTCCTAAAATACACGATGATTTTCTGAATGTCAACAATCTAATTCCACGTCTGGCTAAACAACTCGTCCATGTCAGTGAATACCCACAATGTTGACTTAGCCCACAGGCATAGTACATACAGGTATTATTACCATTGTCAGTAAGGTACCATATGACAATAATTAGTCATTCAGTGAGCCTATTTAAATGGACAGAATGGGAACAGTTTAGGGTTTGTATTGTCGCCATCAGAAACATTCCTTCTATTGTCTTGGCCGGCACCACACCCACTGCCACCCTGCTGAACTCTCACCAGACTGGAGCAACGTGGCTTTCAGCTCCAACACAGGTGCAGCCATACTTACATAATGCCAGGCACATTTTCCAAACCACAGTATTCAGCCACACCTTCGATACTGCTGGATAGAAACACAGCGCTGATATGGCAATATTTAACACAGTAACCTGTGGACACACGGGGTTTGCTTGATAAGGTCGAGATAAACTTGGAGCAGTGATATTCAAAGTCACTTGCTGTCCTCTAAAATCACTTCTCACTGACCCTCACAAACAATATATAACCCTTTTCCTCAGCAGCTTGAGTTACATCTGTATTCTGTATTCAGTTATATTACATTCTATACAAAATGCTTCATATCTATATTTGTAACAAAAAGTGTCATTTCATCCAAGATCCTATTATTTTAGGCTTTCAGGCCTACGGCTTTTCTAGTTATTTCTAGAAAGTACACTGAACTTAAGTGAAATTCTTAAATAGATTAATCCAAATTTAATTTCTTTAGTAATACATGACCTAGTTCTGGCTGGACACTCTAAGTCATGCTATGCTGTGTCAGCTGCCACACCTATCACATCTCTCTGCACTGATTTGGCGGTCTATTTAAAGGCCTTCACACTCACATTCACTGTGTACGCTGATGTTTGCCTTGCCGCTGTTACTGCTTCTGTTATTTGCAAGAGCCCCCTCCACCCCAGCCTCCACCTGCTTTGGTTCTGCTCTGTTTGTCTGCACCCTGGAGGGTCTTTATTTCCATGTTTATCAACGGGGGGGATTATTTGCAATTCTCCCTGCATCTTATTTATCATGTGCTATGTACCACTATGCTGTCATGCTGTATTACTGCAGTAGGGAGCATCCCCGAGAGTAGAACCATACCGCCAACTCAAACTGAATCTCTGTTTGCAATAAATGGTTAGGCTATGATGTGAGTGACTCCTGACAGAAATATGAATGTTTTCTTTTTAACATGTTGGAAGAAAAGCCACTCCCATCTATCTGTAAACTTCTTCAACACATGGGCAAACTGTATGTGTGTGTGTATGTGTGTGTGTGTGTGTGTGTGTGACCTTGTCTACAGGTGCTGCAGAGCTGCGGCAGTCCTGAATTGCCGCGCGCAGTCATCTCCCCCCACCTGTCCAAAGACGCTGTCGACTTCCTCAGAGGACACCTTTCCCCCAAAGAGATGACCATCTTTGAGCTGCTGGGGGACGGATGGACCAAACCCAGGTACATGTGCATCACCACCGGCTCCGTCTGTCTGGATGGGAGGCTTAAAGATCACCTATTGACCGACCCGTTGTTCCTCCCTCTGCAGAGCGGACTGGCCCAGAGACCAGTGCGCTCCTCCTTACTACCCCAAGTTTCGTAACGGCTGGGAGCCTGCGGCGGAGCTCTTCAGGATGTCGCCATGGGAGACGGAGGGACCGTCAGGGCCGCTGGTGTCGCCCACCAGCCCCGACTACAGGAAACACTCAGCTGATGAGGTGAGAGTTGTGTTTATTAGCTGCTGTTTGCAAATACTCTGTAACGGGACATGTAATGTACTGACCAATGTACTAACCATTACAGGTCCCAACCCTTGAGAATGAAATGATGAAATGATGTGTGTGTTTACATTTGTCTGTTTTTCCAGTTTTATGCAACTCATTCCTCAAACTCATCAAATGGGTAAGTAATGAAATCTTTTATACACTTTGCCCTCCCTGTCAAGTAATGTCTGCTGCTTTAATACAATAGAATACCACACTTCAAACTGTGTTGACAGGAAAATATGTGTTATAAAATATAAAATATGTGTTTTGACAGGTCTTACAATGGGATGCCCTCCACCCGTAAATATGCCAAGATTCGCTACCACTTTGTAGCCCGCAATGCCAATGAGCTGTCAGTGCTGCAGGATGAAGTGCTAGAGGTAATAAAAATGTGATATTTCATTGATATCTGTAGGGAAATTTCACTTGTCCCCCCTCCACAGATCACAGGACACATCAGTGAGATTACAGCAGGGTATTTTTTGATTGCCAGGATTTCACATTTGGCTGAGTAGGTTGCGGGTCCTTCCAGGGACACTACAATATTTTATATTTTTGTCAGCCTGCTATGAAGTTAATCATGTCAACTTTTCTATATTTGGTTGTCTCTGCTGTCAAAAAACAGTAAACTGGCAAGAATTAATAACTTTGCAATGCTAACAGGCATAAAAGGAAACTGCCAGCAATAAAGCAACTCAGCTGTGCCCCGCAAGCAGCCCAAGAGTTTGTATTGTATAAAACCTGAGTTGAATTATGGTTTTCAGTGCTGTGGAGTGAGATGTGGATGTGGAATGTGTCTTGCAGGTGATAGAGGATGACAAACAGTGGTGGAAACTACGGAATCGCAGCGGCCAGGCGGGCTACGTCCCATACAACATCCTGGATGTTGTGAAGCTAGAGGAGCCAGAGGGCATCTACAGCCAGGTGAACTACTGTAACCTTCACATACCTGCAGTACACTAACATTACTTATAAAACCAGTGTTCAGGGGTGTATTTAGCCTCTCAGTAGGAGTGCTTAAAGGAAAAAATCCACCCTTAAACACAAAAAACTGTTTGGCTGTATATTATTTCCATGGGTTACTGGCCAAACACAGACGACTTAACGTCACGCCGAGATATTTTCAGCACAGCTACATTCATTAATTCATTTTCCACAACCGCTTATTCCTATTCATAGTCACGGAGGGTCTGGAGCCTATCCCAGCATGCATTGGGCAGAAGACAGGGAAATACCTTGGACAGGTTGCCAGTCCATCACTGGGCAAACACACAGACAGACAAACACACTCACATTCATACCGATGGGCAATTTAGAGTCTCCAGTCTGAAGGACCAGAGCTGAGATTCAGACCCAGGACTTTTTTGCTGTGTAGTTGTGTTGCCCAGCACAGCTACAATGGAATTTAATAGCAGAAAAAAATAATAAAACATCAACATCAGGTTTTGGTGTCAGTCCCTTAGAATCAAAGTGTAATGGCTCCTTTCCAGGCTCACCATTTTGCACCGACATTCAACAGTCATACAGGGAGAAATCCATCGTAGAAGAGGCAAGGACACCAGCAACAGCAGCTCAGTAGACCAGAATGCAGTGCAGCCACAAGGCATGTTGCTTTTTAAGTAAGGGGTGCAACTCTCACTGTTTGTCAACTGGGTAAAACTCACTCTCTTGCTCTTACTATGTATCACTATTGCTATCGCTCGCTCCACCATATAACCCTCAGCTGAATGTAACAAGTTCAGGAAAGTTCAGGGTTATTGAAAGGTGTTCTGGGAAATGTGGGAAACTCACTAACTGAAGTAGAAGTAGTGGAGGCAGGCTGAGGGAAAGTGGGTACACCGAAAAGATAAATCACAACACTTCATATTGATGTAGATGCAGATTGATGCTACATAACAGTGTAAGTGTATCTGAGGTTGGATATTTCCTTTAAGTTCATGTAGTTCTGCGGTCTGAGCAATGCTCCTAGATCAGTGTCCGCAGCTCATCTAAACTTTGTGCACATGGTGTGGCCATATACATCGTGCAGCAATTATATTCACACCCTCACTGCAAGCATACTTTCCTATAGACACACACAGGACACATACCTTCATGCTGCATGCAAGCTCACCAACGCCCTCTGTGCTGCACCATGCGGCTCCTCTACCTACAGAGCTTGATGTAAAACATTTTCACACACATATTTTGCCTTTGGCTCTGAAGCAAAAATGTATCAAGCAGAATGAGATGAAAGACAAACCTGTTTTTATAATAATACTTGCCATGCTTGTTTTCTCATGGACTTTGTGTCTGTATATGTTGTGTGTGTGTGTGTGTGTGTGTGTGTGTGTGTGTGTGTGTGTGTGTGTGTGCAGCCTGGGCAACCCTACAGAGGAACGTCACCTTCTAGTTCTGTAGGGGGCGACGGCTTCAACATGGGTAGACACAAAGACAAAGGTGAGTGGTGACAAAACAACACCGACTCTCAATTTTGTTACAAAGTTCAAGGATCTATCTCTTGGTCTTGAGCGCCTCAGTATGTAAAGGCAAACATAAGCGTAACTTAAGTAAAACATCTCTTTTCCGTAATTGCCCTTGTTCTGATGTCTTCTCTGTTCTGTCCTGCTGCTGTATCGTAGTGTTATCTCACCAGATGGACGAGGTCAACGATGAGTTGTTGAAGAGAATCACTATGAACAAGAGCCAGCCTCCCGCCAGGAACTTCCGTGTGGACCGGATGTCCGGCAGCCACGTACCACTCACCTTTGACTCCAACGCGCAGCAAGTCACCATGTGGCTCGGCGCAAAGGGATTCACAAAACCGTAAGTCACCGAAGATATTCATCAGTCCGGTAAATGAAAATAGCACTGCATACCTTAAAGCTCTGACTGAAATGTCAGAGGATATTAACAGCTGATATTTGCCTTTGATGGAGATATCAGTATCAGTATGTTTTTCCACTGTAATGTTTCGATAAGATCAGTAAAGATAAGACTTTTCGGCACAACTTTTGGCTGTTCACTTTTGCTTAACTCTGTCTCTTTGAGAAGAGAAAATATAACAAAATTCAACAATATCTGTGTCTTAGAAATTATAATTTGGTCTAGAGAGGGGTTATGATCAATTATATTGAGTAACAACGATACCACAGAATGAATTACTGTTGCCAGATATATATCGACTGTTGCTACATTCCTTCCAGTTATCAATATCCATATCGGATGAAAAATGATATATTGAGTGTTTTAGCAAATTTATGATTTTGGCAGAGTGTGAGTGGATCTTCTATCTATCTGTAGGACGGTAGATTGTCTGGGCATCCTGACTGGAGCCCAGCTGTTTTCCCTCAACAAAGAAGAACTCAAGGCTGTGTGTGGAGATGAAGGCTCTCGTGTCTACAGTCAGATCGCTGTGCAGAAAGCACTGCTAGAGGTCAGCCACACACACTTTCCTATGTCATGCACACAGACTGCTGAGGCGTCAACTAAGAATCACTGTACTTTATTGCTGCAAATTTGCATACATTTTGATGTAACACTGCAATTATTGAAGCGCCCTAGAACTGGCCTTCTGGGCCATCCGGGCTCAGTGGGCTGAGGTAAAAATCATAAACTCACAATGTCACTGGTTCATTTCCAGCTCATGTCCCTTCAAGCCTTACTGCCTCTCTCTTCTGCAGATTCCTTAAAAAAAATGTTTTCAAAAGAGAATTAATATTCTTCTGTTTGCTTTACAGCAGAGCAGCGGGGACTCGGAGCTCCAGCGGCTCATGGACCAGAGGAAAAAGAGAACTGACTCCAGCAGCAAGGACTGAACATGCCGACTGCAATGACTCTCCACCAATCGCAGCCCTGCATGGCTGACCATCGCCCAACCAGCATGACCCACCCAGAGGCTTTCCTTCCTTACAGCATTCCTACTGCAGCAGCTTTATAAAACAATCTACTGTTAATTTTGGCATACAGTAGAATATACTGAAATGTTGTATACATTTTTAATTGTATATTTATTTTGTATCCCTGAATGCGTATGTATTCAATTGTTTTCTTGGCTAATTATGTTGCTTTTGTTTTTCGTTATCTTATGTACTTTAACTGTGTCGTGTGTATGAAGAAGAGATGTGTATGAAAAGAGGAACATATGAATTTATGTACAGTTCAGTGTGTGTGTGTGTGTGTGTGTGCGTGTGTGTGTTTGAGTGTGTGTGTGTGTGTGTGTGTGTGCATGTATGTGTATGCATGGCAAGCATGTAACATATGTGTGTACAAGCAGTGTATATACAGTTAATGTTCATGTTCAATGTCAATATTACTGTTTACTGAATGACTTAAATGACTAGATCTTAGCCGACTATTGCATACCCAAGTCTCTGTGCCAGAATGTATGACACATTTTCTGATATGTAGCCAATTATTTTCATATTATTCTGTTTACAGATCCTTTGATAATGAAAGATGGTCTAAAGCTGAGCTACTGCTAGCTAGTATCAGAGGAAGTCTCATCATATTCGGTGTACTACAGATCAGTAGCATCAAATAATTAATTTAATTAACCTTGTTGTTCATAATCAGAATTTGCTCACCTCAGACATTCTGGCAAGCTCGCACTACAGAGTAACTTATAATAATTCTGCATGAAGTCATTGTCAATAATAGTCAGATGCTGTCATTAATGTGCTTTTTTTTTTGCAGCATGGCATTGTACAATGTAAACTGCACAGTAATGGAGGTGTAACTACCTTCTGTTCTGGTATGAATAATTAAATAATATATATGATGTCATTTTAAAAGATATAGACTAAACAATTCAAGGGGTTTGTAAATATTATGGGACAGAGAGTTTAAAAAGAACATCTTAATAAAAAAAAATCAACTTGGTAAAGATTTGATACCAAATATTTTTGTGCACGTAATTGTCACATTTCTGTCGCTGCATTAATAATATCACAGTCGGAGAAACAGTCAACTTGGTTTCTTTATTGTTGTATTAGAAGACAGGAGAGTCGGATGTAAAAGAAGGAAGAGAAAGCTATAGGTCTAACAGTAGAGAAAATCACAACTGCAATACATTCAGACCTTCAGTTAGATGGGAAACCCCACTTGTCAGCCTAAATGTGATTGTCATATTTATTGATTAAATTGTATCTCCTGATGAAATAGAAAAACATTACTTGTTTTAAATAAGTCACAATCAATTTGCACAATTTTATTCAATATACCATACTAGTCCAGGATACTGTAAGGCAATTTTGGAATATCCTGTGTGCACTATATAAAAATCCTGCACAGAATCTGAAAAGTAAACCAAGACTGACTACAACACCAATGATAAGATCAGTTCCCACACTATACTGTATCATAAAGCCAAACAGATACAATTTATCTATAATGCAGTGCAAGAGAGAAACATTATTCTTTTTGGTACAGTATAGACGATAGAGTCAATTTGTCATTTATGGAGATATGCGTCAAGCCACAGGTCCCCTGAGTTTTTCAGAGACCTGGAAAAGAAAAAGAGAAAGAAAAATACAAAAAATAAGTGATGAATAATAGATAAGTGGGCCGTGTGCCCAATCCTCTCTGTCATGAATGTAGTCTAGCTAACAGAAACACAGTAATACAGATGCTGTGAAACTCCCAAAGCTTATGAATCATTCATTGCTAGATTTACACAAATTGTCACTACATTGGGTAGCTATCTGTCAAATGCACATGTATAAGGTGAATTCATGTGTGTTTCAGACTAATGCGCATGTATGTTCCCCTTCCAGCCCTCTCAAACTGTCAGTAGCATTCGGCCTCTATAACCTCAAGGCCGCCCATCCTGGCAGTCTGTTACAAATGCATTTCCTTGTATCTCCAACTAATCCACAGATTACTTCCTATTTAAGGGTCTCTGTAACGCAACCTCTTACTTCACTCACCTGACAACATCAGTGAGGCCTTGCCGCATTGTCTTCACCAGGTAAGGAATCCCATGTTTCTCACACACTGCACGCACCAGTGGGGCCACTAGGTGGTAGTTGTGACGCGGCATGGTGGGAAACAGACTTTGGCAGAGAAGAGGAACAGAAGGCATCCATTAGACATAGAGTAACAGTATCCAACATGTCTCAACATTTGTATTTAAGGGAATGGTTCGACTCAGAATGAAAATTCAGTCATTATCTACTCATCCTTGTGTCAGTCGGAGCTTGCTAGAAGTTGGCAGGAGCAACAAACATGCAACAGTTTGAACTTAGAACCTGTAGTTCCACTTCAGCCTTCTCCCAAACCATTGAAGTTATCTTTTTACAGCTCAAAAAAAAAAGCAGCTCATCCAAACAATTGCACTGTGGGTCCAAAAGTCCAGATAATGATGAATTTTGGATAGTGCAATCGTTTGCCTACAAAACACTTGGATTATACTGCAGCTGTTCTGAGAATTTTGATTGGATATTTTATGCTTAGATCTTTTTTTATCTTTTCTTTTTTGGAAGGGAGAAGGCTGAGGTGGAACTACGGGCGCTAACTCCGACATGGGGGTGAGCAGATGATGACTGAATTTTCATTTTGGGGGTAAACTATTCTTTAAACATTTCTCTCAATGTAGAGACAGGTTGCTTCCATGGTTTCACTTACTGGTGTTCGATTTGGAAGTTGAGGTGCCCGCTGAACCAGTCGTTGAAGCTTGACTGCTCAATGTTACAGGTGGCGTTCAGCTAAACCAGAGGATGAGACACAGAGTTCAGTAAGACAGGAGCATCTACAGAGTTCCCAGCAGCCAGAGGGTTTCATAGACAAGAGAAGGTACCTGCATGGTCAGCCAGTCCTGGTGTTTCTCATGGTCTATATCCATGGGCAGGTGGTTCATCTGAGTCACCCACACAAACCAGTGGCTCTCCAGAAACCTGCGTTGTTCATGACAATACAACACCAGTCACTGAATATGTTACACCATGTAATCGAAGTGCTACATAAGTATGTTTTTGATTTAATTCTCTTTCAGATCCTTTACCTGACGAAGCTGATGAGTGCCACTGAGCCAAAGAGGCCAAAGAAGGGGGAATAACAGCAGAAGTAGCGAAGGTAGTAGGACATGGACCAAGCCAGATCCTTCACAAGAGAGGTGGGTTGGTATCATTAATGTAATTGCTTTGTTATCAAGTAGAAACTAGCTTAATCATGACTTCATTGTAACAAATCTCCCTCTAATTTTTATTTATATCACATTCTCTATTTTTTTATTAAATAATGTTTCTTGTACTGTAAGCTACAATGGAGTTCATTCAATAACTATTATATTTAACCTGATGGAGTGACATATAGCATATATCCTTAATATAATAACATAAAATCTTCATATATGATTGCATTGTACTACACAGTAGCTGGCATCTTACCACCCAGTCCCGGCGGGAAAACATGGTGCGTAGTATCTGGATATGGAAGTACACTGGAATGAGCAGCGGTGGTCCAACTAAAACAGAACAGAGAGAGATAACAGTTATTTTTGCGATAGCGTGCTCGGTGCGAACCAAACAGCCTTTTCTGGGATGTGGCTGCTTCTTCAAAAAGGCAAACTTGAGTGTATAGAATTCCACGTTGTAGGAAGACAGCAACTGACAAGAATGGACTGCAACAATGTTCTGCTTTAATACATAATACTCTCTTTAGACTGTAACAAGCTGACGTGTTTCGACATTGTTGTCTTTGTCAAAGCTGTCTTCCTACAATGTGAAATTCTTCACTCAAGGTAACAGTTATTCCTGTAAAGCTTTCCTGATTTCATTCATTTTAAATTATTCAAAAAAAAAACATACCAAGAAAGAAGTACTGGTGCTGGTGATGATAGGGCATGAACTTTATCTTTTTTATACCATACTGTAACAGAAAGGGAACACTGAGTTAGATGAGCAGCTCGTGAAAGATTTAGAATAAGTAATGTAAGATGACAATTTGCAGTAGTCAGAATTATCAGCATTTTCCTACGTGCCTCCACTGGTTGTGAGTCTCCCACTACGAAGACATGCAACATGTTGACATCGGGGTCCTTGCTGAAGACGTTGGGCTTAGCGTGGTGCTGGTAGTGTCGATGGTTCCACCAGTTGGCAGAGGCGCCCTAAGAAAACATTCTTTTAATTTCTGTACAGTACTCAAAAGAGATAATACACAATGTGATGAAAAAATGTGATGAGAAAGTATAGCCCAATACCTTTAGATGACCAATGACAAACTTGTGCAATATGTGATTCCAGCCAGACTTCTTGAAGACAGACAGGTGGCCAAAGTCATGCTGCAGCCATCCAGCCTGGGACTAGGAATGAAGAGGAGAGAAGAGAACATTTTGAGATGTGCTTGTTGAAGAACATCCCCGATACCAAATGTTCATCAGTGAGGATGAAAGGTCACGCTGTTCACCCCTCACCTGAGCAATAGCCAGCACGACGGAGCACAGCAGGGTCGAGGTCCAGCTGGCCCCCCAGACCCAGAGGATCAACCAGGCCAGGGCCTCCAGCAGCAGGATGTGGCCCAGGTGGAGGCAGAAGAACAGGGGCTGAGCTCGAAACAGACCCTCCCGCTCCGCCTGCGCACGCAGGGTGTGGAAATCCTGTACAGCTGCTGCCTGAGAGCAGAGAAGATGGAGGAGAAGAAGGCACAGATACGTTCCTGTAGCTCAAAAGGTGATGCACTGTCTCTGATGCTGCCAGGGTTAGGGGTTCAAGAAGAATGTTTTAGTGCTATAGGACAGCGATTCTCAACCTTTTTCATATCAAGGACCCTCATTTAGTCCACATTAGAGCCTCGGACCCCCATTTGATGAGATTTTGTCTCTTGGACCCAAATCTGAGAATATTTTTATTGTTAGATATGATTTTGTCCAGAATTCCATTGTTGGTAGAGAGATAACAATGAATATGATCAAAATACACATTCTTATACATTCTCTAATAAATCTAGTAAATGAAACAATGCTGAAGTTTAACAATTCATCAGTTTGCTGGGGACCCCCTGGAACCCCCTCAAGGACCCCTTGGTGGTCCCCGGACCCCACGTTGAGAACCACTGCTATAGGAGATACAGCATCAGGAAAAGCAAAACATTAAGGCAATTTGAGTTAGTTAACACTTAAGGAAATAGGAGTATCGGAAAACTCAAATGTGGCAGGACACTGTTAGACTCATAAATAACAAAACAGATCTCTAAATGGTATGACCTACTTAATTTTGGCAGGTGTGTTTTTTTGTACATGATACTTATTATACCATTCTGTCACAGTGAGGCTTAACAGTGGGTATGAGGTTTAATATAAGGAAGCTGGGATGGGTCTCACATTTTTGTTTCGGTCCTGACTTGGCTCTGTTGCTGCCAGCTCACCAATCAGCAGGGGCTTCAGAAACTTTTGCACAAACTTTGGATCGGGATGAAAAGCAGTGAATGCCTCCTAGAACACAGAAATAATAATATGGTAATTTGATAGTGATGGTGCAGTGTGATACAGGATTGCAAATTATTAGGCCCTTGCCAGTGATGTAGTGGTAAATAAAGAGGTGGGTAAATGGCAAACCAGCAGAATAAACAAAAATGAATTATATTTTCAGAAAAGCATTAATCTATTCCCTTTATTCTTTTATAAAGATGACGTGAAAAAGCATAGTTACCGTGGCATCCTCTCCAGCATAGTGGCTGATGACCCGAAACCCACCTGGGTGCCTCTTGGCCCACTGGGTGATGTTGTACACCTTCCGATCGATGACGAGCCACTGGTCGTTCCTATGGCAGTGTCTCTGCACCTCCTCCCAGGTGTAAACGTTGCCACCTCGCCCGCCGCCCGGCTCTCCCGGCTCCGTCAGCTGGCCTCCGCCACCCATCTTCACACGAGCTGCTGTCTCTGGCGCGGGTCCAGCTGCACACCGAGGACCAGGCAACTGCAAAACCAAGGTGCAAAAAAGTGCTGAGAGTACGTTTAACACCCAGGTGTCAAACCGGTCTGCATTACTCCCCTCTAACAGTGAGAGAGTGTCCCCGGAGCCACAGATTTTCCAGACTCCATAGGGAGCAGGGCGCAGTGCCTTCAGAGGAAGAGCCTAACCTGTTGCTCTCTATACTTTAACCACGCAGTTGATTGTAACACTAGCGAGGTAAGACAACGAGCAATGCAATGTCTTCACAAATAATTGATGATGAAAACCGAGAAGCAGGATTGGCTTGGGCAGGGCGCTTTTTCACTTGGACTCTGCATCATTTGTCTTATATCAAAACTACCCGTGAATCTCAACGCTTCAAGTGTAAATCCTCAGAAAACCGATATTCTAGAAATAATCCATATTTAGGCTATACTGTGCGTTTTTTTTGGGCAATTCGTTTTCATCGCAACGCCTCTATTAATCGTAATTTTGTAATAATATTCCGTTAATGTGGATAAATAACACACAGAATAAACAACATACAGCTAATCAAACCCAAAATAGTCCATTGAATAACGCTTGGTGCCGCGTATAGATTAATCTACAATTATCGCAGATAACGGGTGGCAGCTATCTTACCTACAGGCCTACAGAGATGAAGAAAAACAGGACTTACAGTACTGGAATCCAGATTTAGCCTACTCTCCCTGCTTTTGAATCACATTAGCACAAATGCACACTTTTGCTCCCGTTTCGTACAGATCCATTTTAAATAGTTAACATCAAATTCATCCTCGTCCCTTAATGTGTTCACTGACTCATTCACCCACTCATTCACTACAAATTCCGAGCCGATCATTCGAGGGTTTCTGGGCCAATCCGCGGATATCCTGGACCACTGGCATATTTGCAATTGGCTCATAGCAGCCCATCCGAATATTGTGTCGCCTGTGCGCTCAGACATAAAGAGTTTGCGAGAGCACGTTGGTCTGACATACTCTCAATTACACAATTTCACATGTTCTCCAGAATGTGCTTGGTGATATATTTCAAAATGTGTGTGTGTGTGTGGGGGGGGGGGGGGGGGGGGGGGCTACTTAGAGAAGATGTCCAAGATGTCCATTCGAAATATATTTTGAGTGGCCATTTAAGAATAATTTAGATATACTATGCATATTATGTGTAAATCTATATTTACATAGATTTTTGCATATTTTGAAACATATAGGCTACTGTACATCTAAACATCTCCTTTATGTCCAATATATTCCATATTCCTTACCAGTATGGTAAAACAGTCTACACCTTCTTGTAAATTGGTCAATTTCTAGGCTGCTGCTGTTTGACTCCAGCAGCAACATGATAATAGTGGGACTGAAAGCACATGGACAGATATTCATTATATGTGTTATCAGCAGGCAACCATTAGGTTATAGTCTTTTAATTCACAAATATGTGTTTTCTTAGCATTTATGGCCGTAATTAACTAGTTTAATATGACAGGCCATTATCTTCTATTAACATCAACACAGCCTTCTAATACAGAGATTGTAAAATAGCATTTCATTAAAAAGTCAGCCATTATAATGAGAAAGCTGTCCATTGCAATGTAGCACACCTCTTGAGAAAATACTTTCAAATACCAGTAGATGGTGCAGATGTGCTCCTTTAAACATAACACCTTCCTTATCCTCATTTGACCCCGGAGATGCTGTGCGTTCAATACTAGCAGATATCAGTCCAATTTTGTGTTGCATCTGCCATGGCCTGGGGTATGGTAATATGAGCTAATCCGAAAATATATATTAAATAATTCAATATCACCCCAATGTGTTGCTTTATTATTAATGATCAGCCCCTGGTGCACGAGTCATGACTGTCAAGATTTGTTTTAGAGTTTTTGTTTTGGCCATATGTTTCCCATGCGGAGTGTGATGGGCGGAGAAGGTGGCGACGCTTCATCTTCATTCATCACATTCAACTCACCGGTCACATTCATTTACCCCCTGAAGTCCCTTGTCTGTTTGCTGCATAGCCCATTGTGCCATTTCAGGGTCATTTCAATGCAATGCAGAAATTTGCAAATCAGCTCTTTTGGTCCTCACCATATCAGACAGGATTATCCTCAAGCTCCGTGTGGCCTGTCTCCCTGTTTGTCCCCTGCTTCTCGCTCAGCTCATCAGTGTGACAGGGGTGTTGCAGATTTGACCCAGCTTTTCCTGGCTTTTCTTAAGTATCACAACCACCTAAGCAGAATGTCAATCAGACAAAGTGTCTGCTGTATTGCCATATCTCCACACTTCTGGGATATGCTGAAAGTTATGCTCCTGCCTTTTGTTTTCATTTTTCTTTCCTCCAATGACATGTCAGTGATCATTACTGCAAAGTTGCTCTGGGTTCATCCAAGTTTTACAACTATGTGGAAGTACAGTGTATATACATTTTAGAATAATTAGAATAATACTTACACCCCTTTTCATGACATACAAGCAGCTGTTTCACATTTTTTGTGATGCCACTTTCTTTTCAATCTAACTTCATATTCAATGGATTTTGTTTAAGCTTTATTCATACTGCCTACTTCTTAAATATCTACCAACCTACCTATCTATCTATCTATCTATCTATCTATCTAAATGAAAGGATGTATGTTTATTGGGTTGTACTCTGTGGGACAGGGGGTTTTAATCTTTTTAGTCTCTTCCTTGGACTGATTGGGGTTCAGGTTCATTAAAAGATACTGGTAGTCTTGTCATTTGGGGGCAGCACCAGATACAAGCCAGCAACCTATCCTGGCCCATACACTGTTGAGGGGCAGCAGCGGTGCATATCTATATATTTTTGTTATTTTTGTGTCTGTTGTGTATCACTGTCAAAGGTGAAATGCAGGCTGTCATCACAACTTTTTTTACATGCCTCATAAAAAGCTTGTTAAAGCTAATGTCTGATACAACCCAGCGCTGAAATGGTCATCTTTGGGGTTCCAGGGGACAAAAGCATTCATGACAACTAAAAGGATGTTTTTTCTTCTGCCACTCTTCACGCTCGGAGGAGGATTTTGTTACACTGGAAATCATGCAGCAAATCCACCTAATGCCTCCGTCTGGCTCAGTGGCCTGATGCTGTTTCTAAAGTTGGAAATATTAAATACTCCATAAGTGGGTCATCAAAACGATTCTATAAAGTTTGGGTTCCCATAATAGCACATTTTGGAAACCTCAAGTCCCCTCCTCACAACTGAATGGAAACAAACTCTTGTGGCTTTTTAACAAATGGCAGAACGTTATAGTATGATTTCAATGTAAAACTGTACGCCTCAATAACAACAAAATGGTTGTTTTTTCTTATTTTCCCTTTCCTTTATGTGATTTTTAGTCCAAAACGATTAGTCGATTAAGCGATTAGAATTATAATAATCGATTAATCTTTTTAGTAATTTATAAAGTAAAAATACACATTTGCTGGTTACAGCTTCACAGATGCTAACATTTGCTTGCTTTTCTCCATTTCATATCATTATAGAATGAATACTTTGGGGGTTTTTGGCTGCTGGTCGGACAAAGTAAGCAATTTTAAGAATCACTTTGGGCTCTGGCAACTTGTGATGGGCATTTATTACTTTGACATTTTATAAATGATTAATGATTGATGAAAGATAAATGATGAATCGAGAAAATTGTCGATAGATTAGATATAGATATAGATTAATCAATACTGAAGATACTGGTTAGTTGCAGCCTATATACTGTATAGCCTATACATACAGGCTATTTGGTATGTATTTCGAATATACCTGATTTAATGATGCTCTGCCTTCTGTTTGTGTGGGCAGTGAAGTCTGAGTTGTTTTTCGGGGCTGGAGAGCTTGGATGCAAGGTGTAAAAGAAAAACAGTCAACTTCAGATTTTTTTCATGTTCTGTCTTGCAAATGCTGCTGTTTTCCTGAATAAAAATATTTGTAAAACTTGTTAAAAGTAAAAAAGTTGTTTCTCTGTATTTTCTCTCTCCCTCACTCTTTCACTCATCCGCACGCACGCACGTAGCACACACACACGTACGTACACACACACACACACACACACACACACACACACACACACACACACATACACGCACACACGCACACGCACGCACACACGCACACACTTGACCATGTGATGTTTCTGAATGCCCCCTGTTCCGGTTACAGGGGGAGGGAGGGAGACGAATGTAAAACCTCACTGATGGAGAGAAGTAGGCAACAACGAGTGGAGACAGTCAGCGTTGCAATTTTCGAAATGTGCAATTTAGCAAGGACGGATTATAACTTCGGGATGTTTGGCCTATAACGGGGAGCAGTTGCATTAACTAGTGGACAGACTTCCATTAACTGTTTTTCTTTGCCGCCGGCCAGGTCACCGAGCTGCGCAGACACACTCTGGTTCATCCACCGACACCGGCAGGGAGAGGAGCAGCAAACAGGCATCGAGCTGAGTGTCCTAAATTGGCACTTTTTTCTATCCTGATCGTCCAGGATAGAGTACCAAAATCAAGGGATCAGGTGACCTCAAAACTGTGTTTCAACCTTCTCATAAAACCTGCAGAGAATTCAAAGAGGAAAAGTGAGGAAATTGGCTCTGAAAAGTTGCACAGGGTAAGAACAACAAGAATTTAATTTCAGCTCAAAATTCAGCTGTACTGTGTTGAGTTCAATTACCAACAGTACTATTACAATTACTATTATTATTACTACTACTATTACTATTACTATTACTACTACTACTACTACTACTATCATTACTATTACTCAGCAATTTGATAGATATTTTCCCCTGGAGCTTGCTGTTTCCTGAACGCTGTTAACTAGATGAAGGGAAGAAGAGACACCTGACAGTAACTGCTGCAGCATGGCTGTGCAAGAGTATTAAGTGTCCAGGACCATGATGCTCTTTCTAGCTGGTGGTGCTGTGAGTCGGTCCTACCATGAAAGTGCAGCGGCCAGGCTGAGGCTTAACCTGTCACAGACGCTGCCTCATCAAATGACTCTGTCCTGACTCACACAGGAGTCAGGGGCAGCGGGCCACAGCATGGGCAACTCTTCCAGGAAGGGGGAGGAAGAAGAGGAAGAGAAGGAAGAGAAGGAGGAGGATGGGGATGGGGAGGAAGCAGAAAAGAAGAAAATAGAGGAGGAGGAGGAGGAAGAGCTTCCCCTTGGGGTCGATGAGTTGCTGGAGAGCGGAGACCCCGTGTTGGACCTGAGCTACCGTAAATTCCGCAAATTGCCCTCTCGCGTCTGCGGACTGATGCACCTGGAGAAGCTGTATGTGTGCGCCAACAGCCTGCGCACTCTGCCGGACAGCATCTCCCAGCTGCAAGGCCTGCGGATTCTCGCCCTGGACTTCAACAAGATGGAAGACGTTCCTCTGGCCGTCTGCCAGCTCAGTAACCTGACCCGCCTCTACCTGGGCAGCAACCGGCTGATGAGTCTGCCACCTGAACTGCGGAACCTGCAGAGCCTACGCTGCCTGTGGGTGGAGAGCAACTACTTCCAGCGCTTCCCGCGCCAGCTGTACGACCTGCCCCACCTCCGCTCCCTTCAGATGGGGGACAACCGGATGAAAACGCTCCCCGCTGATCTGTGGCGCATGGAGGCTTTGAAGGGATTATGGCTCTACGGGAACCGCTTTGAGGACTTCCCCAGAGTTCTGCTGCGCATGGAGGGCTTGGAGATATTAGACTTGGACCGCAACAAGATATCTGTGTTTCCTAGCCTGAAACGCCTCCCCGCCCTGCGCCTGTTCTCCTACGACCACAACCCCGTCGACGGCCCTCCCAAGGTGACCGATGAGGTGCTCGTGGTCGGGGAGGGGGCCGCGGAATTCATGCAGGAGCGGGACGACAGGCAGGAGAGGCGACGAAAGGCCGCGGAGAAAGAGGCCGAGGAGATGGCCCAGGCCGGGGAGGAGCCGGTGATTCACGGCATCCTGAAGAACAGCGGCTCCAACCCGGGCCGAGCGGCGAATGAGGCTGCGGTGACTGTAGAGGATGAGGCCGTGGAGGAGGAGGACGGACCCATGGCGCAGGATGAGGAGGAGGATCTGGAGAGGCCCGTCACGGAGTACGACGGTGCTGAACTGGAATACGATGAGGAAGGGGTTGAATATGAGAGGGAGGAACTAATATGTGAGGGAGAGGGGTTCGAGTATGAGGGAGAGGAGCTGGAGTACGACAGGGCGCAGATGGACTATGAATATGAGGGGGGAACTGGAGGACACAAGGAGGCATGAGGAAGAGGCCTGAAACCCCCTCAATGCTCCAGATACACAGTTGGTTTGACTATCATGGGCAAGTCGAGGTGGATGACTGATAATACTGGGGGTGAATTCATTATTTTGGAAAAAGCTGACACAGGTCGGAGAAGGATAATGTGGAGATAACTGACTTTCTTCACGTTTGTAACAGGACTGTGCTGCTAATTTACAGTATAATCTGTTAACTGTGAAAATTAAAGAACTGGACATTATGAAGTGATGGACTGGCAGCACCTGTAACATCTCAATCAGTTGCAAATTGGCAAATCAGAGCAGGACTCAGGTGGTGTGTGTGTGTGTGTGTGTGTATAAGTGCGTGTGTATGTGTGTGTGTGTGTAACTGACATTGTGCAGTGTGTGCGGGTGTTTTACGATGGGGTATACATTATATGCATTAACTGCTGCAATGTGATACACCTTTTCCAATTCTGTCCTGAGTGTGCACAGGAGACCTACTCTTCCCTCATTAAATATTTATTTAGTTGATCAAGTCAGTGTCAATCATTTATGTAAAGATATTTCTTAAGTGGGAACCACTCAAACCACCAACCGCCGTTAAAACACACACAATTTACTCGACTGGCGCACGCTGTAGTATTTCCACTGTTTCCCACACACCATGGCCAGTGTCTTGTTTTATGTGCTTGCCAGAATACCTCAGCTAGGCTTATTGCTATTTTTACACACCGGGACCGTGTGTACATGTAAATGTGTGTATCGGAGCTTAGATTTACAAAATATTTATTACACACTAAACACAACCCCCAAACCCTTGTCAGTGTTGTGTAAGCAGTCTTGTGAGTGTCAGTGCCAAGAAAGTAGAGGGAGGCGAGGAGGATTATTAGAGGGATGAATAGCTGGGGTACCTCACCATAAAAGGCAAGTCCATAGGGAGGCTCTGAACATCAAATGGACTGTCAGAAATCAAGGAGGAGATTTTCACTGAAATAAAACCGCAGAGCCCGAGGTCAGAGAGCACCTCATCGAGCTCGGGATGTGTCGGGTCCACGATGGCCTCGGTATATTCCCCTTTTGTCAGCGACTACCTCCTCCTGCCTCTGTCTCTAACGTAACGAAGGCCCGGCCCTTGTTCCCTTCTCATCTCTGCAGTCATTATTCATGCGGGGCTTTGCACGTAATTCAATCCCCTTCCCCTGCACGTCTCTTTTTCTCACATCTCATTGAAAGAGTGAAATATTTATCCGACCGTTGAAATATTTATGCGTATACTGATGTGGCGGTGTATCTAGATTCTGCCGCTTGTGCCGGCGCCGTGGAAACAATTGCAGAACAGCCAGACACAAACCTTTTCTCACCAGGGCCTCCTGTATGTGACCGTCATGATAATTACTTTTCTTACATTTTACAGTTTTACATGTAAAGAGCCCTTTTTCAGATAAAAACGTACATCTATGTAGCTTTATTTTTCTGTGTATTCACATTACACGTCGCATCTTAAACAATACATTTCCCTTTTCGAGTGATCATAGTGAAAAGAATTCCCATACAGTGAAGAAAGACAGTGCTCCAGAAATGGTACAAAGTGTCAGAAAAAACTTCAGAAGAAGGTGCTCTTTGGTTTGGAGTATGTAACTGAATGACACAAAAGTCCAAGGCACTCTTCTTTGAAAAATTTGAAAAAGCCTTTACTGTATGGGCTCATCTAGGGACATTTAAACACACTTACATCACACATTTCGGCATTGGCCTTCATCAATTCATGCTCAAAATGATTTTGAACATGAATTGTTTGAAGCTCCCTGAAAGGCTTTTTAAAGTTTTTTCAAAGAAGACCTTGGACTTTTGTTTCATTCAATTCCCATACAATGTTTTATTTCACTCTTCACCTCAGGAAGATGCTTGAAGAACTAATTGAACAATGATCTTCTATCTACATGTTCTGCAGGCACAGTTTGGTTTTATGTATCTTGAGTTTTGACATAACAATCTTATGTTTATTTATAATGTAAAACCACTGCCATCTTTGAGACAGTAGGTGTGTTGTAAGTATATGACACATGATGTGACGCTGTTGGAATATGATCCTCGGGGTCAGTCTCGTTCCACAGCTATGGGTGGCTAAACATTTTGACACATAGCAGACTCGCACGGGGATCAGTGCCGTCCTCAGTCGGAGTATAATCATTTTGCTCATTAGTTTACACTCCTTTCATTCTCTGTAGGTCAGTGACAGTGGAGCGCAGTCTACAGCAGCGACAATACATCATCTGCTTCACGGCTACCTCACTCCCACTTTTGGCTTTCACATTACTCACTTCACACAACAGGCAGCTTACTGGCAGCTTTTCAACTAAAACAAAAAGGACTTCACACAGAGCAGAAAATTACTCGTTTTCTTGTCAGGGCTATTATGAAACAATGTGGATGGGCTGCGATTAAGGTTTTCAAGATTTGAATATGAGAGTGTGCAATACTGTCTCTGTTCTTACTCACACAATCACATTTTCATAATTAACATTCCTATACAAACTGCTGGCTCCTCTATGAGCAAGTAAACACCATCATGAAGGATTAAGAGATCAAAGCTGATCACACACTAATACATCAATGACAACGGTAAAGGCAACATTTTATTTTTCTTATTATTTTGAATATGTGTTGAATAGCCATGCAGGTCTTCACAAGATATTGGTTTTGGTTTTGGCTCACATCACAGGTGTGAAGGTCTAAGCCCTCAAGTTGAACCTGTGAAAAGACGTAATGTGAGTCAGAGGAAATGTCTGCATGATGGAGTTCATGTGTGCATCATGTGTTTACCTGTCCGTGTCTCGCCCAGCATAGCCATTGCTCCTTTTAGTGCTGATGCCTCCCCTGGTCCAGCTAGATCGTAACCTTTCAACTGCAGCATGATCACAAAACCTGGACAATAACAAGACAGTTTTACAACGGGTTCCACTGGATATTTGTCAGCTTCTGCTGGTTTCTTGCAATTGTTTTTGAACTGGATAAAGGTTTAAAGTGTTTCACCCTGGGTAGTTAGTGAGTCAGTCTTAACAATATTATCAGAAAATACCAAACACTCTTACTTGCTCTGATAATGGGTAAGAAAGTGTGAACAATCAAAAGGTGCATCAGGGAAAGTTTGGTTGTTCGGTGCATTGAGAAGAAACCCAGAGCGCTCCTGGAAACACAAGAACAGACTGAAAACAATACCCAATAAACCAGATGATAGCCACAACCATGGAGTTAATATTTCTTCTTAGAAATAATACATGTAGTATGGATAATCAATGCTAACCTTTTTTCCAATGAACCTCTCAGTTGGTGCGTTACTCTTAATCTGGGATAACGTCAGGAGGGAGGCCTGACATAATAGCAGAGGAAGGGATGCTGAGTTTGTGATATCATTACATTTTCCAATCTACAGATGGCTAGGAGGCGGGACGGGCCAAGACAGGACAGGCTACTCACTGGACAGGCCAAGGGAGCTACGGTATCTCGGGTGAATCCTGTTTCTCGAGAAATATGGCTGACCAGGCTTGGCAACGCCTCAGTGCCCTGACACACAGCACAGAAAGACAGTCAAACTTCACAGTTCATGCAAAATAAAATGACTCCAGTATCAATTTTTCAGCATGAATGAGAGAAACTGTACTGTCGGTCAACCTGAGGAAATGATAGTGGCAAGAAGTCGCTTCTCATTACTGAGTTCAGAATCCGGCGAGGTTCAACCTGAAAATGAACCAATATTGACAAAACAATGAAACAACAAAGAAATGTACCAAATAAACAATGCTGATGCACAGTTAGACTATACAGAAGCTGTTACTGGTGTACTGTGTGATTACTCCCATCAATGGACTTCACATTTCCTAATATGAATCAGTGTCTGATTCATTCACAAGAATGGTAATTATTAAACAATACCAACCATGCAGCTGTTTTTAGGTATAAATGTGTTCAGCTGAAGGTCTGTTCCCTCAGTGAAACCACTCTCTCCCTTTCGACCCACAATCAGATGGTTCTGGGAAACTGAAGGAATTAAAACAGTGCAAATTTGTCATTTGTACAACAAAAACAAAAGTTTTTACAAAATGGTGCTCTTGCATCTGTTATGTTTCTGTCTTTCCTGTGTTATTATGTGTTTATTTTCTTTTTTCTTGTTTTGTTTAAACCATCACCAAGTGTGTTGAGACCATGTTGTTGAATGCACTTTAAATTCCAATAAACTTGAATCTTGAAACTTGTTTGGTACTTGAGCTTACCTGGTGGTGTGGGGTGATGAGGCACGAAGACTCCCTCATATTCTGTCTGAAGAGACATATTCTTGAAGAGAAAGAATAAGAAAATGACTATTTAGGATTTATGCAATCTTTGTCTCTTTTGAGCATCTTCCATCTGTTCCTTAATAGGATTCATTGTCTTTGTATATCATTAACCCCTACCTCCCCCCCTCACACTCACTGTTTTTGGGAGAGACCTCATCTGAAGGAAGCCGCTCTCTCTGGGCTTGTCACTGAAATTTTGGAAGACTTCTGAACCATCAGACCCGATGTAGGGCCGGTAATGCCGTTTGGTCTGGGACATGAAGCTGTCTAATAACAAGAGCCTGTAGACAACAACAACAACAACAACACACGCATGTTTGAGTTGACAATGCACTCCAGAGGAACATGGTTACATTTCATGTAGAGAAAGAATAATAAAATGACTATTGTGTAGGGAGATTACCCTTCAGCCAAAGGACGCAGGTTTAAACCCCATGTGAGCAAGCATCCACCCTGCTGAAGTGTCTTTGATTATTGAGGGTAAACACCCTCTCATTATTATTAAACAATCTATTTTGATTTGAGTGAATTGACCACAAACCTAACTTTCATTTTCAGAGTCAAAGCCTGTGGAGCATCAGTCCTCCCCTTCCTTAAAACTTACCCAAGCCGAGGGTTGTCGATGTGGTCCAGACTGGGTCTGTAAAATATAGCTGGTCTGAGGTTTGCCGAGTAGCCTGTCCCATACTGATGATGACCCAGGCGAGGAGTGAAGTTCTCCCTGCCTGTGTGAAAGACAATAAGGGACAAATAAGGGCGATCAATGGAGAGCAATGCACCAGTCCCATTTGAATCCTAATCCTTAATGAGATACCCAGTGTGATCAAAGCTTTGCCTATTTTTGCTGCAACTCTTTGATTATATCCTTTCATGCAAAATGATAGAGCTTTCCACCTCATGGTCTAATCTCACCATAAGAAGCCTTATAAGAGGTGCTGTAGAGGTTGAGTGTGTCGCTGGTCAGTCGTCCCCTGTTGCCTGTTGCTCCAGCAGTCGCCGTGACTATCTTCCCGTGCTCAGCCATCTGTGACTGCTGTAATGGAAACCTTCACTGACAACGGTGATGGATGGCCAATCCTTAGGGCATGTGGGCTGTGCTGTAACCACAAATGAAAAAGCCAACAACAGTAAACAAGGTGTAAATGCTTTGTTTAAGGTTTGACACTATCCACAAGTACAACTTCAAAGCTCTCTTAAAAAGTGATATGCAATCTATGGAGAATAATGCAAAATGTCCTCCTTTTCTCAAATACTGTTTCCACAACAAATGAATGAGGAATGAGGAGAAAAGCTCCAAGTAACAGTAACATTACTCTGCTGCTTTGCAGTGTAAAATATCTTTACTGCATATAAATTCCCACAGTACAGTAAAACTTCAGTGACTCCCCAGGCGTACCTGAAAGTCCAGGTTGTCTGTTCACCTTTCTGTCTCGCTGTGCTGGTTTTGTAGGACAACAAGTCTCTGTTGCTAGGAGATTCTGCACAAGGGCAGAACATTTCAGCTGAAGAATGACTTCACAATTTAACAGTTTGCCTGCTTACAATAAGCACCATCTAGTGCTCCTATTAGGCCTATGCTTTGTTTCTTAAAGACTTATTCTATACAGGCAATTTGATTGGCTCAAAATAAGATTTCATTTTCTGTTTTAGCTCATGTTGCTGCAAGGTCTGTTGTAGGATTCATGATTTGTTGTCTGCAAATTGTTCCTTAGTCAGCTGTCCTCTGCACACTTTGCACCGGTGCTTATAACATCAATACTCTGTGTCTTTAGGGTGCAGCAGACATCAATGGTAGGTGCACAGTTGTCATACCAAATAACCACACCAGCCTGCGCATGATAGCTCTCACACACGGCCACTGGATGGCAGTGTGATGCCACAGTTGCGCTGAATATTTTCAGACTGCTACCCCAGAATAGATGTAAGATTATGTAAAGATGATGGATGACTTGAAAATTGCATCACAACTTGGCAAAAATGTCCATCTGAGACAGGGAGTCATCATCCAACGTCGTCTGCTAGAGTCTGAATGTCCGTACACCGACTATGCATCTGCACATGCATCATTTTTTAATCCACAGAATAATCACCAACTGGTGTATTCAGGCAGCAGAAAATGTATGTAAGCTGGACACAATGTTCTCATGAAGAGCATCATTGTCTGGCTGCAGTAGGATTTCTCTCTCTAGGCCCAGACATTTTTACTGGCTATAACCCGCCAACAGCAGAAATCCAGAATTAACTGGAGGGGGCAAACTATCACATAAAACTGTGTGATCTCCATAGAGTGGATGAAACACTAGCTGTGCTTTATATTAGGGATTACAAATGAGCTTCAAACACAAGGATGATTTTGTTTCTTTAGGTGGGATTCTGAACCACACTGTGAAATAGATAATATATTCCTATCAGCAAATGTAAGTGGGGTTTTTCCATGACAACCTGCTCACCCACTGGATCAGTTTATTACCAGTTCCGACAATGCATATTCACATCATGTCCACACTTTTCCTTTAATTCTCACATCCCATTCCTTCCCCTCTCATCTCATTCCCTTGGATTCACACTGAATCTCCACCTCTGTCACACCACTTTGTGTTCCCTTTCTTCTCTCCATCTGTCCCGCATTGGAAGCCGATGGTGCCTATCTTTACCAAGCTGCTGCTTGTGTTGCAAATCCACAGTCTTTCTTGCTTGACATGCTGTCGTGCCAAGCCTGGAACTGTTCATTATCTTCTGCAAAAAATAACTACAGGGAAACGTCTGGATCATTGAAACTGACAGTCCCATTTCCTGCTTCTTCTATCTTAAACACAATGTGCAGATTATTGGCATTTCTAATCATAGATTCACAGGAATCCATATGGCAGGAATAGGCAAACATGTGCCATGGAGGGCCGAGAGTGTGCAGGTTTTCATTCCAACCAATCACTACACAAGCTGATTTCACTGATTAGTTCCTCCTCTCTGGTTGAAGTTGTGCTAATCAGTGAAATCAGCTGGTGTAGTGTTTGGTTGGAATGAAAACCTGCAGACTGTTCGCCCTCCACTGCGCATGGTTGCCCATTCCTGCCATACAGCATACTGTGAGCTATTTTTACTTCTACATCTGCATAATTCACATATAACATGACTGCTGTGGCTAGGCGCAGATATAAATACAAATGTTAAGGTGATACTACACATGCCAAAATCCTATCAGATTATTATTTTAAAAGGGTCCAGGATAGACAATTGACAACCACACTGAAAACAACCAATTTCTTCCCCTTATGCAACAGTTTGCACTCATGATAAGATAACACCTAGAATAACGAGGGAGCTTAAGAGAAGAAAAAGGTGGGTGCAGTGGTTCTAAATATAGACCGAGGTGATGCAAGCGAGGGTCTCCCGTCGAGTGATGCGCTTGGCTTGCCCGCAGCCGTCTGTTGTAGTTCAGGGAAGGACAACACCTCGGCCCCTGTCTGCAGGAGCTTGGCTGGCTCAGTGTCCGTCTGTGTGCCCGTCTGCTTTCTGCTCGATTCTCCTGCTCCGGGGAGAGAATCTCAATGGTTTCTCTGTCAGTTCAATAACCTGCTTCTATGTCTGCCATAGAATACCATCGAATTAATATTTAGAGAGATATAAAGAGACAGCTCCGGCTCAAAGGCCCATCTTTGTGCGGCAGGTCTCGGAGGTGCTCACTCTCCGCTTCATCGCCTCACTGTTCCTAAGACTAATCTCATTCCCAGTTCCTTTTTGACTTCTGTACTTAATAGGCAAATCTGGCACAGACAGTTTGGAGTAAATTGCGTTGTCATCTTTTTCCATTTTGAGGTTCAGTCAGCCAGTGTGCGTGTAATGCTAAAGAGGCAGTGTGTGATCAGCAGAATGGGATTCAGGCATAAACCAAGACATTTAAAGTCAAATCAAGTACATTTCCTGTCATGTACGAGACAGGTTATTCTGTAACTTGATGAGAAACAGATTACATTACAGAAGAACACCCAAGATCATCAAATGTGACTATTGTGTCAATGTCCTAAGAAGTGACTTTGAATATATATGTAATTATATGATGGATTGAACTGACAACTGCTGACAACTAATTGTAACGTGTCAAACGCAAACCAAACTGTAAGAACAGTGTAGGAGTTAATTGAGCTACATAAGAAAATCTGTCACCATTCCTGGTAATACATGAAGGATTATAACGTTACAGTGTGATTAATTTACCTGCACGCTGACTAATGCGTTACTCAGATCAGAGGCCTTCTGCCACACAGAAATTATTTGTACAAAATTGCTCTCAAAAGATTAGAGCACTGAGCCTTGCAAATTGCTGTCTCTAACTATCAACAAATGGGCGTACATGTTAAATTGAAATGGGCATCATTATAGCTTCTAATGATTTATATTACATCTCGCTTATGAGATGTAATATAAATGTCACAGTAGGAGTGTGTGTATGTGTGTCTATCGCTCAAATATTTCCAATTGAAATCGTCTAACAACACCTGAAAATACCTTAAATGCCAGTTGTCATATCTACAGATGTCCAGTTATCACTCTCCAATGAACCATGCAAAAACATCAGTAGCCAAGACCAGTGAATCCCTCAACACAGGTGTAGTAAAAATGATTCTTTAATATGGAACAAAATCAGAGCTCAGCTCCATAGCTCCGCCCACCCAACACACCCTGTAACACAGATGGGTGGAGGAGGACGAGAAAATCAACCAGTAAGATCACAGTCCGCTCGGCCAAAAAACAGGAGAGGCTAAAAAACATGGAACGCAAAACCAAAGTGCTACTGGGTTTGACCTCAAGACGCCCTCGTTCCCGTCCCTCCTGACCCTGATGCGCCCACAGGGACAGGCCTCTCCGCCGCCCCGGGGCTCTCCCACCGCCAGCTCACCTCATTCAGCTCGTCCGGGGGGCACCTGGAGATACACGGCCACACGCACACACACACACCCCCCAGTGTGGCCGGTGGCTCCTCAAGCTAGTCAGTGACCCAGTGACCTGCCAATGAGGTCAGCGTGGGGGCGGGTTTGGAGCAGCGGAGAGGCGTGTGTGAGGGTCCTTATGTCGAGTGTGCTGTCAGTTGCAGGGATGAGGTTCTCAGAGGGACGTGAACACAGACAAGATGTCATCGTTATTAACATGGCTCCGGTGGAAATGTCTGTGGTTCAGCCCTTCTGCAGGTTTTTGCCCAGCCTACGTGAAATCTAATTATCCTACGTGTTGCTCACTTGGTTCAAATGGAATGTTTGAAGTTTTAAGTTAGAGGAAATGAGAAGGTGCAGGAGGGAGAGGGAGTCTACGGAGCCAGCCCAGTAAGAACCCGTTACTATCCTAATACAGGGACATCAACAGAAGTACTACACAGATATGTACAGAGCAACCAAGCAACACATTGGAATACTGAGTAATAAATTTGGTGTGGGAAAGGGAAGGTAATAATATTCCACTACAAATGCACATATCCCACTCTTAACTACATTTTTATGTAGTTGCTCCAATCGTTAAGGCTATTCTCTTACTCTTGCTACAAATAGGCATATGAAGGGTGGCACAGAAGGCCACCGCAACATAGATTTGAGTCAAAAGCCTTTGCTTGGCTTCTGAATATGGCTGCTTTGTGTTTCTGCGCTTTGTGCTGACAGCTGCCCTTCTCTGTGTTTGTATATGGGCGGCGATGGAGCGTTGGGCTTGATCTAACACACCGGCTCAAGCACATCTCATAGGTCAAAGCATAAAGAGATAAAATATACGGGTATGACCATGGGGCCAGGTTGGGAACGCCCGTGTTGCACAGCTCCCTTCCTTTTCAAAGATGGTTTGTGCTAAATCATTCTCTGATCCACAGAGCTCTGTAGAAAATCTAGGGCCTCCACTGCTGTACAGTAATGTACTGGGTGCATTTCCCCAGTGAGGGAGGAGGAGGGATGAGAGCCGGAGCCGCTAATGGACGAAGAATCACAGATAGATGAAGAAGCATGGATTACCGAGGAATTAGTCAGACTCTCGCGGTGTATGCGTTAACAGTTCAATGGGAGAATAGATGAACAATCGGGCAGACGAAGTGGAAATCTATACTCGGTGGAGGATTAAAATGAAGGGTTATAATGAAGGAGCGCAGCAGACGGGGGAACGAGAGAGAGGGCATCTGTCAGCTTCAGCGAGCGCGGTCATCCCACACCTTAACACACACTGCATCACATGACACAACTACACTAGTGAGAAGGGAAGAGGGAGGCACTGCACAGAGAGCACTAGCACTACCATGGACGGACAGACACCTAACACACACTACTGCACAGGGTCCCATTCTGCGTTCCAATGCACTCTCCTGGCTGCCAGAACCTCGCTGTGTCTTGTCAAGAAAAAACAACAAACAAACCAATTAACAAACAAACAGACAAAAAGAAGAACAACACACACTTTGGATCCCACTGGCTAATAAAAAAATAAACCAGAAACGAAACCTAGAATATAAAAAGAGCCAGTGGCACCAGATTTTACAGAAAGCATGTTCTCAATAACTGGCTTTTGAACGGCTCTACGCTTTTTCTTTTAGTCTACCAAGTATATACTATTAACCTTACCAGGCAGCTAAAATCTATACAGTACTGTCATTTTTCATATATTTATAGATATTTATACACTATACAAAGTTGGCAAAAATACATAAATAAATACATTAAATTAGATTGTACACATCACAATTGTGTGTTTTAAGTTAGAGCACTCTTTGTTGAAGAGGTGGGCCATGGTAAGTTGAGAAAGGGGCTAGAGAAAAAGGAGTGTTACCCTCTACATCCCTGATGCAACCATCAGACTAAGCCCCGATGCTGCTAGGTAAGTAATAGTTAAATATTTCTGTGGTGTATGGCATTAGATAAATTTATTGTATTGCTTATTACCTACCTGATCAAAATGTACAGGAATCAGAGGCTGCTCTAAACCAATTCGCAACTCATACTGTATTTACAACTGAACTCATTTACATTTTGTTAACCAGTGTGGAGAGAAAAATAAATGTATCCAGAGGAGTCACAATGAATTTTCAGTGCATCAATAAAAGGGAGGCGTGTGTGTGTGTGTGCGTGTGTATTTGCTGACCCTCAGACGGATGGCATTACAAATGAAGGGAGGGCCGTATCCACTGTCCTTCCTGCAGACTGCTGCTGGGAGTATCTGCTGTGCCATATCATGTCTGTGTGCTCGCCTGCTGGAGACAGAACTAAAAGTAATCTGAAATTGATAAGCTCCTTCCCTGTACTGTACACAGGCCCAGCCAGATACACGAGGCTACGGCATATGGAAAATATGGAAGTGGGTGTACGGACACCTGCAGCAAAAATAACTGGACTGAAGCCCTGCGCATTTCTTCGGGTGCAGCAATGGGCTGAATTTATGTCTGGCAAGAAAGCGTGGTATGTTGGAAGCAATTTCTGGAACGATCAATCCTACTTTTCTTGACATTTTTGAATTATTACAAACCCTTATTTCCAGAAAAGTCTGCCTTACTGTGGTTTATATTTTGGTTCTTGCAATAATCCTGGTTTAGCAGCTACTGGAGTTTAAGAGGTCTTTCATACATCTGACTAAGCAAGAGACAAGCCTATTATATGGCAAGTTCAGGGGAGTCAGTTGTGCTTAATCACAGGTCCGTCCAGAAATGAGCGCCCAAATCACCAAGCATGCAAGTTCTCTTCTCAGGGTCAGAGTGATGGCACACATCCTTCCTCTGGAATCCACTCCCCTCCATACATGCCCAACCCCATGTATGGCCTCGAACAGAGCAATAATGAGTCCAAATTCAATGAGGAAGGCATCATCAGTGTCAGTACAGGGCCAATCCCCTCTAACACAATGGCATTACAGTAAATCCCCAAGCCTATAAGCAGACAGGGTTGGTGTGCAATGCCAAGCCACTAGGGCAGAGCGACTCCACAAGGAGGCAACATGTTCTCTCCACACACAGTCCTCGAGGAGCGCTTTGTTGTTGATGTGCATCATAAAAATAAAGAGAGGTTTTATGACAAATAACACAGGCTACAGTAAATACTTGTCACAATTTGTGTCACTTATCGCTCAGTCTGTTCCCCGGAGGAGTGGGGTATAAGGGTCAGAATGTGGCAGTGTTGCTACAGTGGGCCTGGGATGTGTTGGGTATCACTCCTTCCCTTTATTTCTCTTGCCCCAACCTCGCTACACCTCCAACAAAAATACAGCGGACATCAAAAGCCCTTATTCAAGAAGGGCAGGTATAATCAGCTTCAGCATCATCAACATCACCATTGTTATCATGAATATTGTTGTTTTCTTCATCAGTTCAAGTGACAAATGAAAACTCGGCGTACAACAAATGTTAATTTTCACCAACAATATTTACATAAAGTTTTCAAAAACAGAAGAAGGATTTTCTTATCACATTTTTGTAAAGAAATAAACCCAACACAGGAACACCAAGCACACATACATACACACTGACCAACAGTCAAATGTAAACAAAAAAATATATTATTACTCATTATTGTTTTTCATATTCATTTTTGTTACCATTCGAATAATGCTTACTTGAACCCTGATTGGGAGAAGTCACATTGGTTTTCACCAGATGCTTAAAACAATTGAAAGGGTGAGCTAGGGGAGGCAAGGTCTGCCTGGGCAGGGCTAAACTCACGTTGGGCCGACTGGCCAAATGACAAAGGTGACCGAGACTTCTAGGCCGACTCAGCCTTCATAATGTGATTCTGCAGAAAAGCGAACACAACAACTACTACACTCGCTCCAGGATGAGATTAATACAGACTTACTTTAATCCACACACACCTAAAGTTTACCTTCAAGACATAAAGCACAGTGTACCCTTAATTCAATATTGCACAAACTATAGTGCAGCAGGCACCTCTCCAATGCAGTGACACTCATCTTAAGAAGGCCATATCCATCAAGGGGGACCAGCGTCAAAAAATAAGAAAGAAATTGAGGAGGGACCGAGCGTATGACAAGGACAAACAATATCGTCAGCCTCAGAAGAATATTTTGCTAATCCCTTGGCAAACAGGTGTGACCCCTTCAGCCAATAAAGCTTTCAGTTATTTAGAAAGGGGCACAGTGCTGAGTAAACCAGGCAGCGAGGGAGGGGGGAGGGGGGGCTGGTGACAATGATAAATTTGGGGGGACAAACCTATGAATAAACATCTCAGAGGAGATGGGAGTCCAGGAGATGGATCTGTCCTCTCTCACTCTAAGCAGCTGTCCAAGCTAATAAAAACACAGTTAGGCTGTTCTGAAAGTTATGGAACTTTGCAAGAAAATGGAAAGCATGGGTTGAAAATATGATTCAAACACCCATCGAAAAGTAAACACAGAAACATCCATTAAACTGTGGAAAAAAATAGAATTTGAGGCACTCTAAAGTCAATTTAAAAGGCCTTTACTCTGTGGTGGAGTTGTGGACAGTGTTGGCTGTGGCTGTCTTCATGGATTAAACCTTAGCAATCATAGACTAATTATCCACACCTGCACCTACCAGTTGGCTCCGCCAGGGACTCGGGACATGATGGACGACAGAGCTGAGACTGCACACGAGGAACGGGAGAATACTGAGAGGAGTTGGCAGAATAATGTGACTGGGAGCGTCTGCAGCGCTGCCATGCTATACTCATGAGATCAGGGTTGTGTTGGTCATTGCTTACAGTATGGATGCCAACAACACAAAACAAGTAGAGAGGCGTAGGACAAGTTACACTATGATAAGATTAGGATCTAGAAACGATCACCTTCTCCTTTATATTGTTTGGCTCTGAGCTTCCCATCCATTTTCATAGTCTCGCTGTTTGACTGCTCCCTGCGAGCGAACATACTGTTAGAGACTATCTGGTTATTTAATGGAGTGTGCAATATTCTGGATACTTTGTGATGGATGTGCCTTGAAACACTGTGTGTCCTAAAATAAAATAAATAGCTTATGCTCTTAAATCTGCCGGAGATATTACCATCAAATTTGAGTATAACTTGGTTTGCCATTGGTAGTGATAACAGTTAACTTTGTGTGAACTTTGTGTGAATAGCCACTAAGTCTAGATAAGTCTAAACTGTGCTCAGTGAATCTTGCACGTGTGGCAAATAGCTAGTCTCTCGTTTGCTAGGTAGGCAAAATCTCTGCTTAAATTGCCCAAAGTGTCAGTTTGGTTAACATTTTAATGTTGAATAAAGGAACACGTTTTGTAGCCCACAGTTTTTGAATGTTAGTCACCCTAATGCCGCTGACACTGGACCACACAGATTATTCAAAGATGATAACAGCATTACACTACTTAGTTCAGTATCCTCCAGCCTCAAGGGTTTATTACAATGCTATTGGCTAATCATAGTCTCCGCTTGTCTTTTACTTAGATGATAAGCCTAAAGATATTAACTTTTTTAAACTGACATTAAGAGTGCCTTGGATTCACATTTGACTAAAGAAGGCTGTTCTTACCCGAAGAGCACTCGAGTGCAAGTTTTAAAAGCCAAGTAGCGTTCCAGCCTCCTTCCTTCTAGGATCAGCGGCGTCACACTATGCCTCATGTTACTAAGAATAAAGCCATATCCCCCAGTTTACAGAGTCATTGATGACTAAGCTTTGTAAACCCCTGCAGCATTGCAATTTATCACTCCTAGAGCAACATACAATTTTGGTGAAAGGAAATGGCAGCAGTATTTTGTTGACTCATCACCTGCACACCTGCACATTCACACCGTATGTGGAAATCACAGTTTCAGCAGTGGTCTCCTACTGATTTACTTCCTCGTTTTGACTGATGAACATTCCTCCCGGTCCATCATATTCACAGTCACAATAACTAATGAGGGCATCCCATGTTTTATATTATTTTTAACTAGTATTACCTCTCCAAATAATGTGACCCCCAGGCCCAAGGAAGCAGATATTGCTCCTCTCTGACCGCCTAATGGGAGTGTAATGTGCTGTGACACCCCAGGCAGTGGCTGTCAAAACAGCGGGCCCTGTTCCACGGCTGGCCAATTGTTCTGAAGGGTGCTGGACTGGATCAGCGCATCACAGCGTCCAGCACCAAGTCTCACGCGAGACATACTGCGCAGAACACACTCCCACATGCACCACACGCAGTACATAATGTACTGCCCAGATTGTCATATAGAAATACTAGATGAGGACTGACTGGCTACAAATAATTTCTACAATTACACAGTTCTTCTGTCTGTCCCGTGCTGACCAAGTAATCTCTGTTAAATCAAAACAAACTCAGAGCATGAGAGACTACCAAAGTATTGCAAGACAAAGGAAAAATAAAATCCACTGCAGGGCAAAGCATTTTAGACACCCCCTTTTGAGTTAGTAGAAGCAAATATGACAAAATACTGAGTAAGCAGAAAGAAATGATGTCCCAACCAAACAAACAGTGGTTGCACAAATTCCAAAATGATTATGTTTGTTTGCTAAGCTAGTCCAACCTGAGAGATGTTTAAAAGGTGAATCGTTGTTCAGAAATAAGCAGTTAAACTCCTGAACAGCTTACAGGACTGTGGTTCACAGAACATTATGAATGTGAAGACACATCTGTGGACTAATATACACGCTCAATTACAGTAGATACTCCGCTAAAATATTCAAAAAATCATCTTTTAATCTACAGTTTAGACATGCATGACTGTGACAAACTGATCATTTATCACATCAAGAGTCACATGAGTAGATTTCTATGTGAGTAGGTTCTACATGGCTTACAGTATTCATGTTGCTGCATTACGACTATTTTATCTAGGTTACAGAAATGCCCAGCTGAGCTGACTGTGCCTAATAAGCAGAGCAGCTCTACCAATGCACTGTGTGGTGCTCTCAAGCACTCAGTGACAAGATGATGTCTAATCTTGCCTCTATCTCACAGTCTCAGATCAGTCAAATATATAATATCACACCTTCTGTCTGTTCATTATTTTTATACCAGCTGAAAGAGAAATAATGCCATAGCCTGCGTTGTTGTCTTATTTTCCGTTTAACAACAAAGCCAAAAACACGTCTGTCATAGTCTTGCCAGACAAGCACCAGAGTCCTCATGACAGCCACATAGCAACCAGACTCTTGGCTACAGCTTCTAAGCTGTACAGGCCATGCTTGCTGTTGATGGCTGCATTGTGCAATAGTAATGTTGTGTCGACTGGCCTCCGTGTGACAAGCAGACAAGCACAATCTCTCCTTCCTGGCCAGACATTTCAGACACTCGCAGCCTGCCACCAGGAATCTGTTCACTACCGGCACACACACACACACACACACACACACACACACACACACGCATACAGGGAGGAAAGTGGGAGGAACAAAGAGAGGAGGATGAGAGCCCTTCATCCGTCCTCTCCGTCCTCTATCCCATCTCCGAACCCTGAGACCTCAGAGCAGACGTAGCCTCACCCCAACTGCTGCTCACCCTTTCAGGAACTCCTCCCTTAATTGTCACCAGTACTATAATCACCATCAAAACTATCATCATCATTATTATTGTTATTACATTTTCAAAAAAGTGCAGATAGAACTTCCCCATGCCCTCGTTTAGAAGGCAGGGCGGTAAAGGAGGATGGGGAAACAATGGCAGTAAGAAGAGCAATAAGAGCGCAAGATGAGAAAGAGAAAAGAGAAGATATTTGCCGAGTCTTAATTGTGTTGCTCCTGTGAACACACACACGTACATGCAAACTCACATCCGCACACACACACAGCTCAATATGCTCACATAAACGCAGCCATACTACACACCATATACAGGTTAAGTCAAAACTGGTGGGGAGCTCAAAGGGTTCTTGCAGGAGATCAACCCCCATCGGCACAAAAGGGCAACACAAGAGCACAGGGCAGCACAGAGAATTCATAGCGTACACGAACATACACACAAGTGCGCGCACACACCCAAATGCATGTGCACACACAGCACAGCCCAAGAAACTTGCTTTTTGCTTCTATTTTCATCTTAGCGTTGGAAGAACATTTTAATTGGTTTCTTCAGTTGGTGATTTTGTGAAAAATGACATCATCGCATTTTGGGTGATTTTTTTTTTTTTTTTTTTTTCATCTTCTTTTTTCTCTCTCCATGTCAGGGCTTTTGTCTGGAAAAACCAGGAGTGATCCGTTTCAGAAGTTTATTGTGTTCCCGCTTTCCAAGTTCGGTAAGTTCAGTTTTTTTTTTTATCTCTACTTTTGTTGGAGCTACAGCACAGCACCCACAGCACACAGACGACAAGGGGTCCAGAAAGGGGGGATTCACTAATATTGTGCCAGAGGAAGAGAAAGAGAGAACAATAAGAAAAGAGAGAGAGAAAGAAAGGTCAAGAGAAGAAAAGAGAGGGGGAGAGAGACAGCAGTATCAACAATTCCATTTTGAGTCCAGCTGTTCTCAGGAAAGTCATCACAAACCATATATTGATTGCTTTCTACAACTTCAGCTGAACATTAAACCACTTTTCAGTGAAAAAGAGAGAGGGCCAAAATGAGGGGGAGGATATAGTACAGTCGGGACAGATGACAAGGACAAGCCAACAAATGAAGAGACAGGAGAGATGGGACAACAACAGACAGGATATGGATAACATATATTTATAATGTGTATAAGGGGAACTCTGCCAATCTAAACGCCTATAGTATATATATATATATGTATACGTACATACAGTACATACTGTATAGTATTGTTTACCTGGAATAGTCATACAGTAGGATTACATGAGATTAGATCATTACGCCATACTTAAGATTCTCTGTGATCCCACGGGACTGGCACCTTATATAGGTCAAGGGCTGCATTGCAGTTCACAACCAAGGGGTCTCGCAAAGAGGAAGGGTTGACAAAGAAACAAACAGAACATTAGATCTCCACAGGCGAAGTGCATAAGGACAGACAGACATACAGACAGTCAGAAACAGGGGGACCATTGGCAAAGTGGTAGACACAGAAAATAAGACGGGGCTGAATGAGAAAGAACAGAAGAAGAGAGGAGAGTCGGAGAGGAATAGAGAGGGGGTAGAGATTTGGAGAGAAAAGAGTTTAAAGGTTTAAGAGAGCAGATGGCTAATTGTACCCGTGTTTCGCAGCCTGGCAGCAAGTCAGTCTTGTGCATAAGGACGGGAGTGGACGGGGAGGGGGAGGGAAGGTAGGAGACGGGGAGGGGCCATGGAGGAAGCTGGGCGGCGCGATCAGGCCTTGAGAGCGTGCCACTGGGCGACGTTAGTGCGCGGCCGACCCATCATGTCTTTCCAGTGCTTCACCTCCGCTGGTCCGCTCTTCCACGATAGATAGATCTGAGAGGGTGAAGAGACATGAACAAATAAAGAGAGGGAAGAAAAGAAAAGGAGGAAGACAGTGACTTTCTTAAAACTCACATGATCTCAGGTGTTGTAACTAAGGTGACGAGGCAGCAGCACTGTCAAGCGTTACCTTGCCAATAACGTCGTTGCGGCTGAGCCTGTCCTTGTCCATGACAGTGATGATGATGGTGGTCTCCCTCAGCACATGGGCGGGCACGTCGAAGGGGAAGGACTCGTTGAAGATGGGGTTCAGACAGCGCTTCATCACCACGGTCTTTTTCTTCTCCACACGCTTGTCCTTGTGCATCAGCCACACCTTCACATATGGATCTGCAATATGGACGGAGACAGAACCAAGTGCAGCAAATTACGGGGAGTGCAAAACAGCATGAGGACTAGGACGGAGTCGCCAATGGAAGCTGATTTGGGGTCAGGTTAGCAATTACCCTCTTAATTGTTAAAGTCATGACAGGCGGCAGGGAAGCAGACACCTAGTTAGAGCTCAAGGTCAACTTCTCCCCCGAGCCGGAAAACATACAGAGGAGGAAGTATTTATGGAAATAGGGCCTGGGATTTGTAGTAGCAATTCTGGAACAACATTAACATATACTGTAGTACTATCACATACCGCTTTCACTATTTCAGGAATCAGTAATATTCCGAAAACATGCTGATAGTATTTCACTATGAGACCTGATACCACACAACAACACTACCCCCAGACTGGGGCTGGCACTGAGTAGTGAGCTGAGCTGACACACACATTTAGCTAGGAGGCTAAAGATCCTACTAGATATACAGCAGAGAGAGAGAGAGAGAGAGAGAGAGAGAGAGAGAGAGAGAGAGAGAGATCCTGATGGAATGTCACCTTGCTGCCATAGCTCTCTGTGGTGAGCCCCAGCTTGGGACCCAGACGGTAACCTTCCCCTGCATGGACAGGTCAGTAAATGTTTGAACACAGAGCCAGAGCTGCTTGTGGACGCCATAGGGCCTCCGGTGTCATGAGAAGGATTTTGGCCCGGTGAGGGAGGGCAAGGGAGCGAGCACAGAACGGAGCAAACAGAGTGGAATCTGTACCTGAGGTGCCCCCGATATCCATGGCTTTGAGATTGCGTGCTTTGATGATGTTCACAGTGATGGTGTTGGCGGTGGGATTATAGCAAAGAGACACCAGCAGGTCTCCTCGTCTTCCCTGAGGAACATACAAACATGCACACACGCACGCACACACACGCACATGCACACGCACACACGCACACACACACACACACAGTAGTGAGTCATCCAGTCTTTCATCAGGGAATATCAAACTCCCTGTTACTCAGTAGGTTGTTGTGTAATCTTACAACACTACTCCCCTTTCTGCTCAACAAATGACATATTAATTTTAATAACACTGTTAATACAACACCAGCCTGAAACACTGTATTAATCATCAGTAAGCCTCATGGCCATCCCTCCCGAAGTCCTGATTTCCCACATGAAGGCCCAATCACAGCCTTCAGCCCCTCTGACCACATCCCTGTGGTGTCTGCTGCCTTACACTGCCATCACTGCAGGGCTTGAGCTCCTTCCAGAAGGTCTTTATCTGTCCCAGTTCCACCTTGTTAAGGGGGATTGACACCTCTCCAATGGGGTCATTCCTGCTAAAGCGGTCGTAGTCCAACACCTGAAGGTAGAGAGTGCGCTCTCTCACCTTCTCATACGGAAAACCTGAGATAGAGACAAACAGATAACACTGAGGTGTACACTGGATAAGTAAGATACACTGAACCACTGAGAGAGTGAGAAATATATTCTTGGCAGTGCAAAAAAGACAGTGAAAGGCCATCAATGAGTGTAATGTGCACTATGCTACAGGCATCAATTAGGCCAACAAGCAATTCAAAAACCGCAAGAGTAGCCAGCACTCTCGAAAATGACTGAGCAGGATCATTATACAGTAGTCACAAAGGCCTGCCTCATTCATTTTTCAGGGGTGTCGGCTATTGTTCTAATTTTGGCAAGTGTTTGAGCCTTTTGCACTGTCTTCTGGCTTTTTTACCTCTGCGCTGTCACCCAAGCACAATCTTCATAATGAGGCAAATTCAGGTCAGTAAGGGGTGAGACACTTCACTCCTCTATTCCTGGGCGCTATCAAACTTCATTGCGGTTTACAGCACTTCAGAAAATTATTTTCTACAAAACCTGTTGTTTATTGAGCAGTATCTAAAGGTTCTATCATTGTGAAAATTTAGCTTTAACAATCAACCTTCACACCTTGTCTGCGAATTTTCACACAACTCCCACAATCCCCTTTTCCTGTTGAGAAAGAACTCTTCATCATCGGCATGAATGCGCCATGGTGCTGCTTAGAATCTGTACTTGTTTGGTTTGTGAGTGAAGCACCTTCAGCCTCTATTTTCAACATGCATTTCAGCAACAGCTCATCGATGAGCAGGTGATTGGAAGCAACACAGACCCTCAAACAGGAAGGTCTCGTTCCAGTGGGGGTTGAGGTTCTTCCTCTTGACCTTGGTCTCCAGCTTGTGCTTCTTGTCGGGCAGCAGGTAGAGTTTGACGAAGGGGTCGGAAGTGCCAGAGAAGTCTTTGGCGGGGAGGTCCTGGCCCTTGAGAACTTTGACAGTGAGGGTGGAGTCCTGGAAGCTGTAGCCTATGCTGAACTGGATCCGGCCCAGCTTCTCACTGATAGGCCCTTCACCGTCATCGTCCTCCGAACCTGGAGACAGCTGCACCGTGCAAGGACAGGGGCAGCAGAGTCAAGTATATTTAGTAAAATGCACTCTCTCACTCACACACATACACACACACACACACACACACACACACACACACACACACGTGGACAGAGAGAAGCTGTGAGGGCACAAGAGATTTTAGAGCTGCATTTCTATCAGGACACACTCAAGGGGCTGCTCAAAGAGAGAGATCGGTCTGACATTAAGCAGACTGAGAGAGTTTAATTTCCTCACTAATGTTCTTAAGAGGCAGGAGGTGCTCAGATTAAAGATAGGGGAGCTTTAGACCACCCATTCTCTCTCGCAGCCACTCTGACTGCTTTATCATTGCTGTGCACTAAAAGGCCACTATCTGATAGAAAGCAGTGGACAGAGAGAGAGAGAGAGAGAGAGAGAGAGAGAGAGAGAGATAGAGAGAGAGAGAGAGTGCACTGCGTGAGAGGCATGGAGAGAATGGCAAGGGAAGCACAGCTCAAGGTTGATGTTCTGTACTTGCAGGTGTCTTTATCCCTTCATTCTTTTTTCCTTATGGCTCCACCTTCTGCCTCTCTCCTCTATTTTTCTCTCTCTGCAAGAATATCACAGATTGGAAGGAATGGTTTGAGGAACAGGGAGTTAACACCATCAGCAGGTTGTGTTATCTCCCTGAGGAAGCTGGTCTCCCTGAGGAAGGGTTGACACTTTGAATAGCCCAGCTCGAGGAGTGGTTTGCACACTAACACTCACTTGGAGCATTACTTGAAGTTGTTGATTTCAGTGCCAGAAGTTTCACCTTTGCAGCTGAGAGCTACAATTTTCAAATAAAAAAGACTCATAATGAGTCACTCTCAACATTTGTCAATATAGCTTTTATACCTGTCAGGCAGAGCCTCTGTGAAATATTCCAAGTCTAATTTAACACTAGATCAAACAGTGTGTGAGTCACCTTGGATGGCTCGTCTCGCTTGATTGCCACTGTAAGCCTGCCTGTGTTATTTTCCAGCGTGGCTCTCTTATGCACCTGTACAGCTTCAAATCAACATGGCCTGTGCAGGCAGGATGACTCAGCAACACTGGCCCTCCCTGAGGAGGGACAGTCACCTCATACAGCCATGGGACATTTGAACAAACACACTGATTTATCAGCAGAGGTAAGCAGATGGAGGTGAGACGGAGGGTCTTACCATCACCATGTCCCCAGTGAGAGAGTTGGCCAGGTCAGTCACAGAGGAGTGGCCATCGGCATCAGGGGGTTGGCCCTTGGGGCTGTTAACTGGCTTGTTGCCCCTGTAGGTAAAAAAGCAGGTTGACACAGAGAAAACACAGCAAGGGCATCTGCTGAGAGTCTAACTCATCTCGAGAAAGAGAGAATGTCTGAGAATACAGGGAGTCCAACCTCCACCTGTTTGGCACTTGAAGCTGTCTATCCGAAATGGCCGATTGAGTCCAAGTTTGCTTTGGATGGATCTGTCATTTCAAAGTAGTTTGTACTTCCTCTAGCTATCATGAACAAAGCCAATGAAATCTGCCAAATACTCCACTGATTAAAAGCGGGCACCAGAATTCAGGATGTTTGATGTTGTGAGTCCTGTTTGATGAAACTTGGAATCTGAGATGACTGTACATATGTCCACTGTGGCAAGCATCCATAATGTCTCTAACAAGAAAGTTACCTCCAATAAGTACTGTAAGCAAACACATTTTCAGACAGAACACAAAAGAGAACCACTAATACATGATGTGTCAGGGTTTAGTTTAGATTGACAGAAACCAACATATAATGTCCACCCCTTATTCCCTAAACGAGACATAAACAAGACACACATGTATAATGACATGTATAGTAACATAACGTTATATACAGTAGACAGACATGTATAGCAACATGTACAGGACCAGACTGTCACAGATGTTGAACAGTTTGTAAGGTGTGTGTGTGTATGTGTGTGTGTCTGTGTGTTTAAATCTCTCAGTTGGTGGGAATCAGCAGCAACAAAACAAAATATAAAGGGACATATACGAGAGAGCAGAGATCTCCCATGGCAGAGCTGGTACTTAGGTACAAATGTTAATAGATGTTAAGTTTAGTTCCTTCAGAAGAGGATTGTTAAAAAAATAAAAATAAAGGTAACATAATGTTAAAGTGGGACAAACATTCTGAGAGAAAAACCTCTATGTTCATACCTCATAAAAACAAAGAGATTCACAAATTTAAAAGAAAGAAAAAATCAGCAAAATAATCAAACTGAGAAAAGATGATATGAGAATAAGGAAGGCATGAGAAAAGATAGAGAGAGAAAGAGCCAGTGCGAAAGTCCTGGCCAATGTTATGTGACACATTGGACACAGAGCACTCCATAGATGACTGGTCAAGGCACATGGAGAGGCAGAACACTGAAACACTGTTAGGCAACAAATGAACAGTAAATAAAGAGAGGAATAACAAGACCAGAAAGAGAAACAGAGAAAGAGAACAGAAACGAGCAGACGCAGAGGACGCTGAGTTTGTACACACACAATGGAGGAGGCACACAGAAATTATAAAGACTGTAGAGAAGATAGAAGGTCCAAGACGAAATGTAAGAAATAGAAAGCAAGCTGAAGATTAAACATTTATCTGTATTAGAAGAGATAGCAAGTATTAATAGCATGAACAGTGAGGTTACGAAACCAAACCAAACAGAGAGTGAGATTGTTACAAACACCAGCACGTTAGAGAGAAAAACAGAGCTGCAAGAAAAGATAGGGAAGGAAGGAAGGAAGGAAGGAAAGCCTGGAAACACAAGAGAGGCTTAGTTTGGTCAGTCTGATAAGTATCAAAGAATAAAAGACAAAAATAAAGAACTATGCACACACAATATCTCAAACAGGAGACAAAAGGGCAAACATATGCTGAAAGGGAGAAAAAAGAGCAAAGAGAAGAAAAGAAAAAGACAATAAATACAATTGATCACCAGGAAGAAAAAGAGAGCAAGAAGCACTGTTCTTTAGGAGGAGAGCTCAAAAGAAAAGATAGATGAGATACAGTATGAGAGCGAAAAAAGGCTTAGATATACCATACAAAAATATAATATCATTTAAAACACAAAAAGAGACGAATAGTAAAACCATAGGAAATGCACATTTAGAGTGTTACAAAAGAGGGCGTTGTTAGTGATGAACTACAAATTATATTTTATGTTGTGTTAACTTTATGTATTCCCACCTGATTTTCCATCCATTTAGCAACACTCTAAAAGTGTGGATTGGGGACACAAGGGCCAAAGCACATACCTGGCATTGGCTACATGTGCATATATCATATATGCAAGTAGTTGTCACTCAGAGAGTGAAGGCAATGCCTTGGACAGGCAGAAAACAAGGAGCCCATACAAAGTCTGTCTGTCTGGCCAGCATTTTCTGATTATCTTTATACTGAGAGAATGTTTGTTTGGTGGTAGAATTGGACTGTACATTCTGTTGGGCACTCTAGACTGAAAATTTGGATGAAAAGTAATGTTGAATGCAAAAATGTGTACAATTTTTTGCAGAAGACAAGGACAGAACCAGGGAAAATATACTGACAAATAGACAGACAGAAAAAGCAAGCAAACAAGACAGGCAAACAGACAATCACTTCAACCAGCAAAGGAACCAGAGCGAGACGGGGGGAGGAGGGATGTTAACCATTTCTAGAAGGGAAGGGAGTATTCATCAATTGGTGTTAGTTGTATTAGTTGCCAAGGGAGGTAATTGCACTGACAGGGGCCTGTTTGTTTGGCGCAGACTCTAAACTGCAGGCAGCGAGTTTGAGAGGAGAGGAAAAGGCTGGGTAAAACACTAACCCAAGATCTGAGGATTAGCTCAAAAGAGCACTAAAGCATGGAGAGAGACTCAGGGGTTGAAGTAGAGTAAGGCACCTCCCTCCTCCTCCACCTCCCAACTGTCGATGCGGAGTGAACGTCTTCAATTATTCATTCTCCTTCATGCTTCATTCAGGGGTTCAGTGCATTCTCAGGTAAGAGCTAGTGCAGCCAGGGGAATGGCCTTTCTACCAGCCCTGCTCTACAGCACCTGAGGTGGTCCTCTGACTGAGTGCTGCCTCCAGGCTGTTTCAACTAAGAAACTGAGGCTGCATATCTGTTGTTGAAAACAATACTTTTGCTCCAGCTAGTGCAGTGTATCATAAATTGAAACTAAGATTTGTTTTTGTTTGTTTAATTTATAAAACAGAGATAATAATTTTGGCATATGATAATACTACAACTGCTAAATTGTTGTGCCAATGCTGTCTCTGATTGACCCCTTGGGGGTTGAAATGGAAATTGATGCTTTGAAGCCTGCAGTTGTCTACAGTAGCCAGTGGGAGGCAGAGTGGACTCAAGTTCTGATCAGTTTCTCCTACAGCTAAAGCATGGAAAGTGGGCTGTTGGCATAGCAACGGCTCTAGAAACATAGACCATACATATGGGGGTTCGGGGAGTGGGGTGTGTGTGACAAGAGGGTGTTGGGAGTGGGCGCGGGGAGGGGTGTGTTTAGAGGGGTGCAGCAAACAGGCAAACACACAAAACAAAGAAGATAAGGTAGGATATATGACAGGTACGGGTGAGAGCCTCGCAGACACACACATTCACATGAACAGACATATGGAGGCAGGCGGGGCCACTTTGGGTTTCACCGTCCTGTGATACTATCCTTTTTTGTTACCTGACCGAGGGCCAGCAGCTCGAAGAGGGGGAAGGGGGGGGGAAAGACACTCCACTTCTAGGCTGGAGAGAGACGCGAGAAAGAAAGCCACCCCAGCCCTTTTTCAGACACCCAGACTGCCCACCCCACTGCAAACATGTCACAATCACACAAACACGCTCGCCTGAGTCCATGAAGTGATGTATTTCAATGCCTATGCTCCATTTCATAGCCACCCACTAGATCTATCATTCTCTAGGGACCACAGCGGACTGCACAGGATCATACACATAGAGAACCATAATATTGAAGCAATGTGCTGCTTACATAACTCACCATCCACATAGAGCACATGTACATTCACACCATAGTAAGCCAGTCATTCCTGGTTCCTTGACTATCAGTCTACAAAAGACTGCTGTGACATCCAAATGCATGCGCTGATAACTAATTACTTCCTGGATCTTGGTGCTGGAAATGAGTCCAAAATAGCATCATTTACTGAAATCCCATTTCAGGAAGGAGCAACAAGGGAGGTGCTAAATGCTGCCTACTGTATTCCTGTTTCATTCACTGAACTCCGAATGGAAATAGAAAACCACAAAGCAATTCAGCTGGTGCCAAATGTTGTCTCCAGATCTATGTAAGTGCTGTTTTATGACTGCATAGATATTGGAAGCAATATTTCAGCGCTTCTCCAAGACTTTTTTTTTTTTTTTGCCTGCTTCTAACTAGGGTGACAGACTCTGGGTAGGGTGGCCCATACTGTCTTCTGCATTCACTGAAACACTGTAATATATGCATGGCAAATATGATTACCTTTAAATCCAAAGAGGAGCTCGGTATCTACTGTCTGCAACAGTTGAGAGTCCCCCCTCTCTTTTGTGGGCTCCCAATCCTCTCTGCAATTTAGCATTCATATCTCAGAGCTCAATTAAAATAAATAACCTATCATTCCAGGGAATTCCACCAACATAAAATCATCAAAACATTTTAAAAGTCCATTAAACCTGCCAACATAAGTCTACCAAATATTTTGAATCACCATTAAATTGAAGATTGCCTCAGAGGTGGAGGCTGCTGCAGATGTGCCACCTGTTCTGAGGCACGACACACGGGTCCCAGGTTAATGCTCCTAATAGCTTGTCTCCCCAACCACCATCCCATCCATCTATCTGGATGTATGAGTTGAGCATGTGTACGAGCGTGTACCGGCTGGCTAGAGTGATGCCTTTAGACCCACATAACGCATGGATGTGCACAATACAATAAGTACTCCCTACTACTCTCTTGGAAGGAAGATGGATTTGCACTCTGAACTTCCTCTCCTGACATATGGATGGATGAATGTATGAATGCACTCTCCTCCTCCTCTCTTTGTAATTCCTTTTTTCCGCCTTAGTGCTATCTACTCCCCCCTCTCTTAGCATGTGGTTGAACGCATCCCCGCATTCCCCTGTGGTGTGTGGATGAGCATGGTGGCTGCAGGGAGCCAAGGCCCGCGGGACAGTCTTAACCAGAGTCCCCCAAGGCACTGCGGATTAGTCAGGCCTGCAAAGCCCCTGTCACAGGAGGAGCACTGTGTCAGACTAGCAGAGCATAAAATAATCAATTGACATGTTTATGTACAAGGAAACATTCATACAGAATATTAACGAATAGCATAATAACAGTTTTCCTACAATCCAAGAAACCAAGATGCTGCATTACCACTTTAAAATTGATTAGTGTGCACAGTACTGCATACACCTATGTATGCTGTGACCTAATCTAATTTGTCACGGTGACCGAACATTACGTACTAACCTCTAACATACCCTCCTCCATCACATAGAGTATAAACTCCTACCCTAGTCCTACTCTAAGTGATGGTGGGCACAAACAGACAGCCATTAAATTAAATGAAAACACATTTATATTGATTTATGGCAAAAAGTCATCACTGCCATCCACTGTTTGCCTTGTCTTTCATGTCAAGTTAAGCAATGTAATAAGCTCATAAATTATGAAACAATATTATATAGCTCACTTGGCAATTAACAGACACTGAGAAGATTTAAGTGAGTGCATTACATCTTCAAGGTAGAGACAAATCTATGTATATACATAAGATGGATTCTGAATCAAGAAATAACTCCACTGGCTTACATAAAATGATGTAACATGCATGGATGAATAATTGAAAGACCACAGGCCAGTGGATTGAATGTTAACGTGCCACAAGGATAAACCCCGCCTTCTTCGTCTAGAGCCTCGCTCCTCATTGGGTCATTTGCTTGCTGCTCAGAGAGCGATCTAGATTGAAAGCTCTCGGGGACTGTGGCTTCCCTTTATAGCAACAGTGGGGAAGAACCTATAGGTTCACTGAATCGCAGCAGAATTGTGTGAGCGTAAGCCACTGAGGCATTAACAAGCCATTCTAGTACCCTAATTAAGCTTTCTGAGATCCACAACTTATGGATGCCTGGGATGTAAACATCTCAGCATGTGGGGCCCCAGAGTCAAAGCAACAGAAGCCATTGTTGCTGCCAGTAATCAAAGCCAGTTCCTCTGCTACATTACCATATGACATTGCCTCTCTTCCCCCTGTGTGGGAGTTCCTTCCTGTTAAAATGTGTAACCTTGGTCTGAAAGTCTCTGTCACTACCACCAGGTCTGGTACAGTCCAACACCGTCTGCCTGTTCTTACCTCTCCTCAGAAACAAATGGTCACACAAGAACCTGTCAACCAATGACCGCACTCACAAGGTCAATGAAGGAGCAATATGAACATCTGTGGCACTACTCCACCTTCTCAGGACCAGTGGGGATAATTCTGTTTGTTTGCCTTCAGTTATGGCTGAGCAACAATGAAGCAATATGCACTGCTGAAAGATAAATGAGGAGCAATCTAGCAAAGTCTTGCCTCTCTGCTGTCATCTGTAGCTTCAGTACAACAGTGTTTCTAAAACCAAGGTTCCAGGGATGTTGCTGTATAACATCAGACCTCGTGTAGAGCGGCTCTTTGCTATTCATCACTAGTGTAGGAATTTCACTTTAGTGCACCTGAATTTGAACTCTACAAACTCTACAAGGTTTTATTGCATTCATCTTCGGTGTTAACATTTGAGAATTGCACAACCTATATCGTACAACCTATATCACTTTGAAAGAACATTAATTTTTGCCTGAATTTGCCAGTGACTTGTTTATATGACCATTTTAGTTTATATCATGGGTAGACATAAAGGATACATGTATGAGGATGACTGATGGGCATGTGAAGGACATGTTTGATGTGGGAGCACAGGTTGCGATGATATGGGTTTGGAGAACGAGAGAAGAATGAAAGAACGGCTTTGTCTCCAGCTGGAGGCAGGCTTGAGAGCCCCGTTTAGTATAAGCAATATGCCAAGGATGTGATTGATTAAATCATGGTCAGACATCTGTGAAGTCAGCACTAACACCACAGGGAATGATATACTCCCAGCCAGCTTACACCTTGCATTTCTAATACACTGTAGACTTACAACTCTTATATGAGCCGCTAAATTTAGCATCCAATTAGAGTGTGGCTAAACCATTCATTAGACATTTGAATTTGTAATTTGTCATGAAACAAACAAAACAATAAGTGGCTCAAGTGGAATTACTTTACAGCTCAGGAGGGGGATAGTTCAGCAAAGGACCGAGACATTCAAAGCCCTCATTATAGTTTAATTTCTTTTTTTTACTTCCTAGGTCTCGATTGTTCCCCTTCTAAACACCATAAACTGCCAGTCATTCAGTTTTGATTGAGAGAAATTAAATGAACCTCAGGTTAATCTAGAAAATATCACAATGCACTCAGTCACTGTTAATCGAGGTGAGTCCTCCTAGCAATGTGCTGGATTAGGAGCCTGTGGCGCCTGCTTGCTCCATACTCTCTATTATTTGTTGATTACACATCCCATTTAAGAAGGGTCCCAGGTGAATGCAAAAGCTGGAGAGCTAAATGTAATGCACACAGTAAAAACACAGAACATTCTACGGCTCTGCGGCTCCACGGGTCTCACAATAAACCTGAATAACGAATATGCTAAAACATCACTATGAGTTATGGATCTATAGCTTTTGAGGTTGACAAAAACAGCGTTCTTACTCAAAGAACACTTGCATGCTTCTTTGTAACTCTGTGCAGTGTTGTGTTGACTCTAGAAAAAGGCCAGAGGACGCTTGGAGGCAAGAGACTAAAATGAGGCAGACGAACCAAGAGACAAATATCTTTCAGTTGTTGTTGACATAGCATAGCTCTCAAGGCTAGCTGTGTCTATGATAAATGAAGGTGGTTATTAGTTCCAGAAGGACAATTGACGTTGTGCTGAAGACACCACTGACCCTGTTTGGGATACACTTTGATTAAACCTTAATGTTTGACATGTATCCACAGGGAGAGGAGACTTTTAAAATGCCTTACAATGTTTCACAAGCTGCATAGACACAGTTCAGGTTCATTCTGTAGCTGTGCAGGACAGATAAGGAAGACAGTAGCCATCTGCACTGTAATAGACCCCAAGTTATAAATCATGCTTCAAATTGATGAAACACTTCTGAATGAAAAATAATTGGTGTGACAAGTAAATCAGAATTTGTTCACCCTACCCTACCATTTTATTTTAAGGTGTGTGTCATATTATGCATCTCCAAAGTGTCTCCAATTTGTCACAGAATCAAAGTGAGGTTAAAATGGCCTAATTGGACTGCAGAGGAAATCAAGTGTGTCGCAGCAGCCTAGGGCTGGACCGAATGCAGGATTTTACTCCGGCTCTGTGGTGTGAAACACTGGAGCTAATAATCAAAACCACCATCCACAGCTGAAATGAATAACACAAGCACACACTGTGGTTTGTGTTATTTGTTTCACATGACACAGCCATGGTACTTATTTGTTAGCCTTACAGAGCAGCTCAAAAATTGTCAATTTTCTAAGCAGAATACAAAAACAATTCTTTTGGGACAGCAAGAGTGGAGTATCCTTATAGATCAGTGGAAATATTTAGGCATCTGTGGTGCGTAAGGTGGCTAGCGAGGAAAAGGTTTATTTTTAGCAGCATGTTTATGTAAGTGACTAACATGTTGTGGAATAATGAGGAGGCTCTCTGGGCCCTCGGTGGAGCTACAGAGACGGGACTCTCAGAGCGGCAGAGGGCGATTGAAGGAAGCTAATGAGCAGGAGAAAAAAAAGCACAAGAAAGAACACAGGAGTAGAAAGGACTGGAATAATAAAAGCATGAAAATACAAAGGAAATACGACAAATACCAATGGGAGGTCTCTGAAAGACAGGAGAGAAAACAAACAAATAGAGATGAAAATGGTAGAGGAGAATGTCATTGCAAAATGGGAGATAATTATCATGGTCGGAAAAAGGGACCACTGGCATGAGACAACACTATTTTATTTGATTGGCCAATTTTTATCCCTAAAAACAGATAAAAGGACTGGAGTGCTAGTGAGGGTGCAGGTGACCATCTCACTGCAGTGATTTATGAGCTCATTACTGCTTTACAGCTAACACACAAATTGCTTTATCTCTTTACTCATATCGGCACTACAGGTTTTTTTTTTTTTACCTTTGGTCCCATAGTCAGCTCTCACTGTTGTTTCTGTAACAGTGTCATATCAAACTCCATCTGGTGCTATTTCAGGCACAGCAGTCTGTAGCACAATGCACTTGAGTGCAGTGACTCACAGAAAAACACTAGAAAACTACTCTCCTCTACCTGTATTCTAAAGCCACCTGTTTTTTCCTTCAATCTCATACCCAGATCCTTCACATCCTTTCATTTGCACCCCATTCTCTCTCACACGCCAAGCACTCTCAGACTTTATCTGGTACCTCTTCTCAGGAGGGGGCTCCTGATTGGCTGGTGCTGCCTGCGCTGTTTCCTGCAGGTCAGGGATATTGGCAAAGTCATCTTGCTCGGCCAAACCAATGGCCAAAGACAGGACCACCATCTTCCCTTCACTGGCTCCCCAAATATACAGTAGACAGAGATAGAAACAGAGATAGGAAGAGAGACAAGAAAAAGAACAAGGAATAGATGCAAAGGATAGAGAAATCAAACAAAGGGATGCCAGGAGGAGTCAGTAGACGTGGTGCAGGGGAAGAGAAGAAAAGAGAGGTCATATGTACAGACGTTTAGAAGGTGATAGCAAGGATAGAAAACAGCGAGGCAGTGGGAAAATAAGAGAAGCCGTGTAAGAGTAAACAGAGGAGGCAGTCAGAGAGAAAAAAGAGGAAATCCGCAAAGCCGCATAACATCCCAACAGCAAGCACTTTGGTCCAGGGAAGGATATTAAGGATCAACCTTAAACTGGAGGCCAACTCAATAATAATGTAATGATTATAATGAAGTCATGATGACAGCAGGTGCAGGCTGTATTCACATCATACAGACATAAATTTTGTCATAATTGATGGAACTGATGGTTATTAGTTAACGATTGCTAATGAATGTGATATTCAACAGCTTGCACATCAACTGCCACGTATGTCAACAGCGTATTCAGACGCACATGTATAAACACCCTGCGCCCCACACACACATATTCACAAAATACACATACACACACTCACAAATATACACACACACCCACACACAGAGTAATTTATCCGGTTATTTAACCTGCCTTCTGCTTTCCCTCTAGACTCACCTTTCCCATCTAACATGCCTGTCTTCTTCCTCCAGAGTTAAGATTTAATTAAGCCTCATTAAGAAGATCTGGACTAATTGTTTCTATTTGAGTGTTACGGTATCTTGAGGTGCTTGGTGTGTGTCACCGTTTTCTGGGTCACTGCTCTCTCACTCTCTGCATTGCACTCTCTCATTTCATCTTCTCGATTCTGCTACAATTCCTCTCCAAATCCCTTTTCCCCATCCCTAACCCCTACTTTTAATTCTCTGCTTCCTCATCACTCCCTCCTTCCGACCTCTCTGTCACCCAGACCCTCAGTTCTTCAGCTTAAGCCCCCGACTGCGTTCATACAATACCTCCACTTAGAAAACACTGCTTGGGTGTAGCAAAACCCAACCCCCCTCTTCCCATTCCATCTTTCCTATATGCCATCTAATGAGTTTCTTGCAGTACCATAAAGCCACATTTAATAATCTCTGTTATACCTCTATAAGATCTAATGGTGTGCTGCTCATATTGTTGCTGTAAGTGTAATGGTTATTGGATCCCTCTTCTCCCATCACCAGTTAAGAATGGGCATTTACACTCAAGAATATTGGCAAAACACTTTAATCAATGGGCTCAACATTAAGGAAGCAGAGGCGAGATAGGGAAGGGTCATTAATGACACCAGGATAAATCATTGATTTTAAGCCAAAAAGCATGAAGACCAATCTCCCAAGAGATTCATTTGGTCAAATGGCTCCCAAGGCTAGATATCTGTGTCAATGACATCTCCAACACATTCAGTGAGCAATGATTCACCCGCAGGGGGAATCTAGCCAACATTGAAATTAACTGGCTCGAACAATGGGTCATGTCTATTACCAGGCCCCTCTGTCATCAATCATCTGCAATGTTGCTGTTTCAGAAAAGGAAGTGTAACAACAATGAGCTCAATCTAACATTTAAAATAACGGGTGCTAAAGTTCACTATTATGAATGATATTCTCAATGACCTTGGTGGTCGTATGTGCTGCGTTGCTAACGGCCCTGTCTCAGTTAGCTAATGGTATCAGCTCAGCATAGTGCTACTCAAACGCCCAGAGAGGCTTTAACGCACATAAAAAAAGCTATTGCCGAAAAGCTATTGTAAAAATGGATTCAGTGTAAAGGGACATTAAACACATGTCACACCTTGGCAGTGTCCTTCTCCATTCCTCCCTCACGCCCTCTGTCTTTTCTGCCCTCCCTCCCTCCTCTTCTGGCCTGAAGTAACAATCTATTGTAGAAGTAATGGTGCTGGTGACAGAAGATCAATGTTTCAGGGTTAACATGAATCTACACGCAGTTGCTTAACCCTTGGTCTTATACTGATGCACAGTGACACGTGGACTGTGTGATATATACATGCTGACACAGAAGTCAACAGGCTAGCAGCAAAACTAACAGACACAGGCTTCACAATTTAGACATTAGCATAAAAATTACAGATATGTAGGAAAAAGAGGTGCCATTTTAGTAGCAAATACTCATGAAATATGGATTAGGCCTACTGGTCTGTTTCCTAAGCAGGGCATTTAAGAGTCAGTCCAAAGAATGGTTCAGTAATAAAATCATGTAATTGAGTGGGATTGTGTGAATATAAAATATATCATGACTTTTCATGACACCATCTCATGAATATTATGAACTAGCACTAGTAGCGCTGTCCTCTGAAGACAATTGCGGGAGACAGGCTGAATGCCATCCAGACAGATGTTACTGTTTAGCAGAGCATACCGTGTAAACATTGAACAATTTATCACAGAATGGGATAGAAATAGCCCACAATATGTTGCAGCTTCCTTCCCATTTTTCATGCACATGATATCATTCATTTTAAAATTAGGAAAGAATGCGTTCTTTAACAGATTGCATCAAACACTCACAAGAGAGGTACTTAATTCATTTCAATGCACTGTGCATTCATATGAAGAAATATTGAAAAGTATCATTGCTCATGATGTATGCATTCATTTAAGATTCAATTTCAATTGAGACTTAAAGGGATCATAAAATATATCAAGTAAATTTATTTACTCCCCCTCTCAGAATAAAATCTAATCAACACAATCTATTCTAGTTAATATCAGTGTGTGATCTATGGTGTCTAGATGACATGGGATGGTGATCCTCCTCCTACTCAATCACAGCTTAGGGCTGAAAGACAACCGCCTGTCTCTAGCCTTATTTACATTTATAATGGCTTATTCAAATATGCTAAAAGTCCAACCTCTGGCCTCCTTATCTGCCTTCTACTTCATCATCCCACATTGGCATAATGAGTAAGGTATGGATAGAAATGCCTCTGCAACTATATTAGAACATTAACTTGCACAAATAGGTTGTTCTCAAATCACAACCAAACTCTATGCAGAAAAAACATCCTGCACATGTGCGCGTTCCAAACACACAATCACACACAATCACACAGACAGACAGACAGACGGACACAGACACAGACACACACACACACACACACACACACACACACACACACATACATACATACATACATATATACATACATAGGCACATAGACACACAAAAGCGCACATGCACACAGTAACATACACACAAACACAACACACAGCACACAATATGGAGCAACATTCTGATAGAAGTAATATCCTTCCCTGGATGTCAGATGCATAGTGAAAGAAAACCAACCAAAGAAGAGGCACTGAACAGTATTTCACAATCAAGCAAGGTAAAAGCAGATCCATTAGTTATTATACTTATATATTAAATTCTAAATTATAATTAATTAAATTCTAAATTATGAGATATTAAACATTATAGATTAAAACAAATAGATACCATAAGCAAATGCATAAAGCACCTGTGCAATCAAAGCATATACTGTAAGACACATCAGATAGAGGCCTAAGTAGGTGACAGTACAGAAGAGAGAGGTAGACACTCACAGGAAGGACTTGACATCCAGGCCGCGATTTCGGATCTGGCCCATCATGTAATCCCAGCTGCCAGGATTGGCGCGTGAGCGCCCTCCTGCTCCACCTCCCCTATAGCGAGAGGCACCTGCTCCTGCTGGGCTGCCCCGTACACCCCGGGGACCCCCTCGTGTGCCTGCACCCCCACCCCCACCACTGCCGCCACCTCCTCCTCCTCCCCCCGTACCCCCGCCTCCCCCAGGTTGGCCAGGTGCAGTGTGCAACTGTCCCAGGCTCTGGGATGTGGTGGGGGGCTGGCTGAGGCCCGGGGCTGACGGGTGGATGAGAGGCTGCTGAAGACTCTGCTGGCGCAGCAGTGTCCGGGGCCGGGCCAGCCCAGCGGGGATGTGCTCCAGAGTGGATGCAGAAGACAAGGCTGGGTCCCCAAAGCTGGGAGGGCAGAGGAGCAGGGAGGGCAGAGAGCGCGAGGAGGGCCGCGGACGGCATAGGATAGGACGATGGGAAGGGAACAAGGAGTCAGAGGTTGGGGAAGAGGGAGAAGGAGAAGGAGAAGAGGCCGCAGTAGATGGAGGAGGGCAGCCATGGCAAGAGGAGGTGAGTTGGTCAGAGGTGGTGAGGTCAGGAGAGGCAGAAGATGAAATGGTGGAGAGAGGGAAAGAATCATCAGAGACAAGGCAAGGTGGTACAGGGCAGTAGAGAGAGAGAGCAGAAGAAGTCAGGTTGACGTCAGGATAGGTGCAGGAAAGTTCACCCAGACAGGAAGTTGATGATGGAGAAGGGGAGGAGGAAGGAGGAACGGTGGAATTTGTGGAGAGGGAGGCAGGGGGAGGAGCATGGGGAGGTGGAGACAGGAGGAGGAGGAGAGAGAAAGAGAGCATCGTGAGGCAGCAGCAGTAACAGCAGTAGCAGAAATAGCAGTAGAAGGTGCAGCCTGAGTGATCGCTGTGTGCCGTGTGCTGGTCATAGTGCTGTGTCGGACAGCAATGTGCCAGCTGCAAGCTCGCCGTATGTGTCTGTGTCAGATGGGTATGCACCTTGCGTGTCTGCGCGGTCTGAGCGTGCTGTTTGCGTGAGGGTGTGGTTCGCGTCGGCAGTGGTCGAATGTGCACTGTCCGTATGGGCGTGGAGCGATTCTGTGCAACGCGACTGCGTCGAGGTGTGTGGGTCGTGGTTTTGCAGCTCCCAGGTCTTCCTGCTGAGGGTTTTTTGGTCTGATGAGAGATCCCCATTTCCTCTACTTCCTCTCACAACTTTTTCCATCTGTGTTAGCCTCTCTCCTCCTTTCTCTCTAAGTCTTTTTCCTCTTTTAAATACATGCTCTACCCCTAGAGACGTCCCATCAGCCAACCAAGTCCTACAGTATGCCTCCCTCCCTCTCTCAACCTCTCATTTTCCACTCCTCCCCTTCATAAATACTATTCAATTGGCTCATTACCTTTCTCAAATGTTTCAGTGTTCAGTCACTTCAACACCAAGATGAGAGAAACAGTAGTTAGATGTGATCAAATGTGATCATTTGCCTGTTTTTTAGTAAGATATGGGCTCTACACTATCTTGTATCATCGTTTTTATATTTTCCCAACTCACTAAATATATCCTCCTCTCTCACAGATCGCTGTGTAACCCAGGGTATCAGAATTAGGTCATGAGAGAGCTATTCACATCAGTTAGGCACAGTTTACTCCGCTGTGCATTACTTCATCGGCTACAATTTTACATGAGGCTTTCACTGTGCTATCAATCATACTTAACTGTCATAAAAAAGGATAAAAAGGGTAATGCAAGGTTTTGCAGAAATGAAACAGTTTGTGGGCAAATAGAAAAGGAGAAGAAGAGGAGTGGCTTTACACGGTGACAGAAAGATAGAGAGAGAGAGATGGGAAAGATAAGGAAGAGCAGAGGGTGAGGATGGAGGAGAGACAGAGAGAAAATGGGGTGCGAGACACAAACACAAGAGACACAGACACTTATAGCAGCCTGAAAATAGAATCCAATTATAGACAGGGGGCAAAAAGAAAGATGAGAGGAGGAGAGAAGGAGGGAATGAGGAGTGAGGTAGTGATGAGAGTAAATGTGTTGTGGAGGGAGAAATCACAGACACAAGGTGCCAAAGGAAGGTGCAAAAAATCAAGAAGAACTGAAAATTAACTGCCTCATTTACAGCACGCTGAATATAGACCATAAATCATGTCATACAACATGGCTGTGGGAGAGGAGTCTGCATGAGTCCAACATGCATTTTCACACTTCCTACTAAATGTCAATTGAAAGGCAGGGGAGCTCATTTATGATGCATTATTTCAGTCAGAATGTAAATGTAAATGAATGTTGCGGGTGCCGCTATCAGTGTGTTTCTGTATTGCATTTTTGTACTGTATAATTGCAGTCAGTGCAATTTCTCGGGCCACATAAATAGAACATATTCTCTTGCAGTATAACACAGTATATTGTGCAGCTGGGCTGGCTGTGTCAGCTGAGGGTTTGAGTCGATACAGCACTAGCAGCTATAGTTAGTTTCTCGTGAAGAGAGTTCACATGCCATTTCCAACACATTCCCCCAGTCATCACACCTTGTTCTGTGCCCACACACTCACCTTGACACCTTAGCTCTGCTTTCCGCCCTGCTCAACCTGACTTGCCTGCCTGTTTCAAATGTCTACTCAAACCTGATTCATGTAATCATAGCTGCTGTTGAAATAAAAACATGTATGAATGACATTTGCATAGCAATTGAGTATTAATTCTACTGGTTGTACACTGACTGAAATGTTCGCTGTCTTGTCTTCTGTTCAGTTCTGAACTCACTTGCTGGGTCTCAATCCTCCGGACTGCATATGGCCCTGGACCGTCTGCCACCGTCCGGCCTTCACTCCCCCAGTCATCATGCTCTTCACGCTGTCATTGCGACAAGGAACCCCCCCATCATCCCCATGCCCACTTGCTGCCCCCTTCTGACCCCCTGACACTGCCCCACTAAGAGGGAGAGACAGGGTGGGAAGATACCACAGCAGACAAGAGGGTGTAGAGAGGGAAAATAGCAAGAGGCAGAGGAGAAAAAGCCCAAAGAGTGTGAGAAAGACAGACAAACACACACACAGGAAAACAGATTGAGCAACCACATGGCTAAGGAGGTGAGGCAGATCAGTAGAGTGTGCGAAAGGGCAGATCTACTTTTCCAGGCCAAGAGACAGGCAGGTGGATGAAAGAGTCTGGAGTCCAGTGTGGAGAAAGGGAGGAATGGGGGAGGAGAACGAGGAGGAAGAGGAGGAGGAGGAGAATTCACTGGGAGCCTGTGGAGGGTGGAAGACCAGCAAGGAGTCACTCCTTTGGGCCTGAAGGACCACTACTAGAGCTGCCAGCATTCACTAGCGGCAGCAGTGTGTGGATGCTGTTCATTTAGTTCTCATTCTCTCATTCATTTAGGCATTTGGGCCTTGAAATGTGCTACATCTTAGAGTAATGGAAGGATCCCTTGTATTGGAATGCCCCATGAACAAATAAACTCAAATAAACTCATTTAGGAAGTCATCCAAAGTGACATTCAATGAAATACAAGTGCATCTGTAGCTGCAATACATCAGATGTTGAGTCCCACCATTGGTAATCACTTGCATTCCATTTTTAAATGTAAAACTGTAGTACTTCAATCTTTAGAGATCTAGTTATCACTTGATCAGCACTTAGCATCAATAACAGTAAACAGGAATAGGAACTAGTAAAAACTGATGAAAGATTACGCAATTGAAAAGGTCAGAAGGGCAATCTAATCATAATGACTTCCAAAACCGGTACATGGTACAGAAAATAACCAGTGTTCATATTTGAGAGCTGTTGTCAACTCAAATTTCCTCTCAAAACTGGTTTTGGGATTAAAATGTCATGTCTGCACTGAAAGCAGTGATGATCAAAAATAAAGCACAGTAGTGCCCTCTGGTGACATGACCACATTCCATTAATATGCAGTGAACATCAGAATGCATGCATCATGGCGCTCCTGCACCAGGAGACACAAGATATGAGGCACAGAGGAAAGAGTTTGTAGTCTAGCGTGTAAGAGCGGAATTGGGCAATACACTTGCATGTCGCTTTGAAGGTCACCTTTCACATATAATCCTGACCAATTGACCTGTCTGAACACATGGATAAGTCATCAATCACCACAAGAGCAAGGCTGACACTGCTAGAGCAACAGTCAACACAGGAGCCATGGGCCTCATTTATCGAGCCAACTACAAAGGTGAATGTCTTTACTCTAGAACTAAAAACACATAAATAAGTGGGGCCATAAATCACCAAGAATATTTACAGACATGTTCACATTTGATAGTGCTGCATGTGTGCTGCATACTGCATTCAGATTTGTCAGTTGTGTTTTTGACTGTAGTCATGTTAAATTGATGCTTTACAAAAGAAATACAACCACAGACTCTGTGACAGGTTTTTCTCTCAAAAATATCAGATTAATAAAATCAGACATACGATAAATATAAAGCACTGTAAACTTGATAAATGAGGTGTGTCAAATCACCATAATCATTTATCCTAGGTTGTGTCAAGACTGGTGCTGTTCAATAAGTTCAATATTGAAAAATGATAGTATTGAACCTCAAATCCTTATATATGGAGATTGATCACAGAGAGTAGTTAACCTGTTTGATAAATGAGGCCCAGTGTCACTACAGAGATTGAAAGCTGCTAATCTCTGGAGAATCTAGGAAGGGAAATGATGTCCCTGCTGCCTATTGGCTGTGACTTAGGAGCATATTATTGTAGCTAGGTTGGAGTTAGGAGGTCAGCCTCCCCGTCTCTCCTAGTTAAATAAAAATCATCACCATCTTTTCATCTTTTAATTGAATGCCAAACTTGTTACAGTATCTTATTGCATCACACGCTCAGTATCTCCCTCTAATAAAACAAGCCATTTTACCATTACTGCAGCGACTTGTCATCCATTTTCTACCGCTGTACAGCAGAAATAGCTGTGAAGACAGAACCTATTGAAAAACAGCTTTATGAACGATAAATGACAACCTTGAGGGGTCTTTAAAAAAAATGAACTTCACAAGACACAAGCACTAGGATCTAAAGTTGGTTTCCAGAGATCAGCAGCCATCATCTTCAGGCAGAGTTTTCAGATAGTAATCCATATATCTACCACCTTCATAAGCCCACGGCTGCCTCCTTTCTCCAGGCAATTTAACACACAGCCCTCAATGGCTAGGTCTATTCAAGATGACCAGTTATTAAACAGTTTATCAGACAGACGCCTGGTAGCAGGATGTCTACTGTTAGAGCCCTCTCAGTGCCCAGAGGGATATAGGTGTGACCTTGCTGGGGCTTTATTTGATTCAAGTGCCTACTGAGTGTCCACTGCCATGTACATTAATAAAGCATTGGTGAAAAGATTACTTTTATTGCATCAAGTAAAAAACGCCTTTGTCTTTTATCTGCCAATAATAATGACAGACAGTAAAGGCAGTTACGTGCTACAACATTAGTGCAGGACACATCAGATGTTAGGTTGATGGGGATCAGAGAGGAGCCACAGATGAAACACTGTAAACCACAGGTGAACACTGGCACCACATTGGAGCCTGGCGTAACGGTCAACCCTCCACAACAACAACTGGCAATTTCAGTTCACATAGAGAGGGGACAGGGAGATAGATAGATTACAGAGAAGTTGGGTTAAGGTGTACACATGTCATTTGGAGAGGAAGGCTACGAGGGTTGTCCGTCTCCATGGTTACACCCCATGGGAGAGAGGTGATAGGTTAGAGGTTAGGAGTTAGTGGGACTGGCAGGGCTGTAGGGAATGGGGGGCATCTGAACATGCGCCTCTATGTTCATTAAAAGGCGAGAGGATCTGAAGAGCAGGAGCAGAATTAGCCTGGGGGGTTAGAGGGCTTTGCCGCTTTGTTGCAGTAATAGCCGAATGTCTGTCATGGGGATGCCGTAATGTGCGCGTGTATGACATTTCCTACACTCACATTTATGAGTAATCATGAGTAACCATTAGTGCCCCCCAGTGTGTATACATTAGATGGGTTGTTGTTGTTCTTGTTCTTGTTATTGTTGATGGCAATCAAATTATGCAATAACAGTTACTCTTGAAATGTGCAGCGTACCTATTCTAACATTATGACATTTATGGAATGGTGTTTTTAAAAGGCCTTCGGCAAAATATCCCCTCATACTCATGAAAAGATTTTGTCCTCAGGCATCTACTGTCCATATGAAAAAAAAAATCAAGATTATGAAACTAGGTGGATGTAATTTAAGTTGGCAGGCATTATAACATCCATTTTTATATAATACAAAATGTTGTCATAATGCTTTGAGGCTTTCATATGATGAATGGCTACTGGTAGTGATTGCAGAGAGGGATGGTGTGAGAGGGAAATTGAAGGGTGGGAAGGGAAGGGAAGGGAAGGGGAGGGGAGGGGAGGGGAGGGGAGGGGAGGTAGGACTAGGGGTGCCCCTGCCTCATTACAGCCCTGCTCAGGGGGAAGTCTCTTACCAGCCTTGGACCAAGACTCACTTGAGTGTGAGGCGAGGATCTCCATATGGGGCATAGGGAGAAATGTTTAGTACGAACTCCTTGGGCGGATAGGAGCTCCACCTCTGCTGCACTGTGCTGCTGTCATTGTTATTCCAAAAGTCTCTGTCTAGATCACTGTGGCCAGAGAGAGAGACAGGTCAGAGCAACACAACGATGGACAGCCTTGGCACCAACCAACCATTCACAACGGGAGAACCAGACAGCCGCTCCTCCTTTTGGAGACGATGAGAGGGCTTGGCTTGAGGAAGGGGGTTGCTCTTATAGCTGCATTGACTAGGACTTTGAAACAAAACAGGTCCAGATTAATGTGTAATTTTGTACCTGAAGTTGGCAAATCATCAGTGGTTCAATTTAAAAAATAAAAAGGGGAGCCTGCTGAAAAAGGCATTCACCAAAGCTATTCATAAAGCAATGTACCATAGCATAGACACAGAGATAGAGAGGGAGATAGGTAGAGAGAAAAGAGGAAAAGTCATATTCTGATGAATACATACAGCATGTGATTACATTCTGTTTATCTAGCACAGCACCACAGATGAAACACATTTGAGTAAACATTAAGAAGTCTGGCCCCCATCCTTGGCGTGAGTAGTGAGAAAGCATGAGAGCATGAGACACAAGGCAGAGAGATAAATCTAAGGAGGAAAAGGTGAGCAGAATCACTGATGTCATACGAGTCACACGGCAGTGGTCAGAGCTATAGCACGGGGACAGAGCGGGAGAGAAAGGCAGTGCACAAAGAGAGGAGTTGAAGCTGAAATGATGAACAGAGAGCACACCAATGCCGCTGGAGCCAGTGAGAAAGAAAATGCAAAAATTAAGAGACCGAGGGAACCAAGTCAAAACACATTCACAGAGCCCATCCTTAGGGCTTGAACTGTCCGGACAGAAAAGTCCAAATAATATGTAAATACAAACATTCCAAAATAGCTGAGACAACGGCAGGCTATAGAAGAGAAGTAGTGGTGAACAGGTTAATAGAGGCATTTGTTGGAATAAAGTATTATACTTAACATTACAAAGCTGACATTTTCTGGTACTGACCTATAGCCTTGTTTCATTGAGAATAGAAAATACCTTAATCTTTATGTGAGCCCTGTAAGAAATGTTAAATGGAAATACTCGCGAACATTTATACTGCAGTGATTTCACAAAGAAATCAAAATAATTTTCTACAGAGTGACAAACCCCCCTGCATTTACCTAAATCTGCACCATTGAAAGCTGCACAGAGACTTGGCTAAAGGCCTGCACTTAGGGACACTTCCTATCTTACAACTCAGAGATAACAGAAGTGTACTGCAGATAACTGGACTATGCTCCTCCAGCCAAAAGTTTCACTGGCACAGGTAAGATAATGCAGGATTAATCTATACTGATTAAATCACTAACATTTTGTTTAATGTCTCTCCGTACATACTCTTGTAGATGTTGTACTCTTCAAGATCAACAACAGGTCTAATTTTCTGTTTTGTTTGTGCAGCATACACTGAGGGACTCAAAGCTGAACCAACTGCAGTTCATTAACACCAGACTATTCTACCCCAACCAGTTACCAGGCACTTACTTGATGGCTTTCTTCTCCCCTCGCCCACGTGCCGAGTCTGGAGTGTCTGCTGTCTCCACTCCTGGCTTATTCCTCTTCCCCTTGAGCCAAGCAGAGGGAGGGGATGAGAGAGAGGGGAGAAACAAAAGGTTAGCTTAGATTTGGCCTTTGAAGCTGTGTTTTTGCTATATTAATTTCAAGTGTAAATGCCTCTCCCATTATCTCAGGAACACTGTGCCATCAGTCCTTTACCTGATGGTCTCCTGATTACACTCATAAAAGTCAAATCAAATCTGCTGTGGAGAGTCATTCCTGACTATGATTATCATTCGCACCACCCTGAAATTTACATGGCAATTGCCTCTTTAAGGCAATCCGCTGGGTACTGGAGAGAAGCCTCTAGAAAGTCCTGCACCAGCCTGATTTCAAACAGCCAGAGCATGACCTGCTGTAACCATGGAAATAATGGCAATTTAAAGGCTTCGAAAAGTGAGGTCCACTGGGTGCATTCTACTGGAAAAGCTCATTACTGTTAAAGGTGTTTCACGTGTGTCACAGTGCAGGTAATCTCTATTGACACTTTGCTACAAAGAAGACAGGGAGGGGATCAGTCTAAAGCTGCCTTCCCCCTGCAACACCATGCCTGCTTCCCTGAAAGTGATGCTCTGATACACATCTAGGATGGGCTAGGATTCTCCATCCCAGAAAATAAATGGGAGTAAAACACACTGAGCTGCTACCCTGGCTCTGCTTGTCCAATTGGATCTTTAGCTGGCTGAAGGGTGATTTCGTGTGGCGGGCTTGCTTGTTGGGGGCTGAGCGTAGAAGTCTAGGCTGGAGGCCTGGGGCTGGAGGCTGGACTATGGATGGCTGTGTACAGCCGAGACAACTTCCCTGTTTCCGCTTTGCTCTTCTGTGGATTAGACTGGGCGGCCTGCAGGAAGAGCAGCCTCCATGACAGCCTAGGCCAGACCCGACCAATGAGCACATTGAACAACAGGCAGCCAGCAGAGGACCCCCACCCTTCCATTAGTGGCAGCTGGATCAGCTCCTGATGGCACCAGGAGCAAGGACACTTCGAGTATGCAAAAGCTTTGTGACTGCCTGTCCTCACTGAACAGACGGTGGTCTTTATGGCTGTGCAGCGTATGCCCAGCACACACAACTACCCATCCCACCCTTGTATACACAAACTCATGGAGCCAAGCAGTTAACATGGGGAAACATGCAGACAGAGGCATATGGCAATCATCAAAAGGTTATGCATGAGTTTTCAGACAGAGACTGACCTGATCTCAGATCAATCTATCATGCGAGCCACGCTCATAAATAAGACTGCATGAACTTATGGAAATGCAAATTGGAAAGCCTACACATCCAGCATCAGCATCCATCAGGAGAACTGTGCTAGACTGTACAAAGGCCTGAGCTGGGAAGCACACTGAGAGTTTTAATATCATTTCAAACCACAGCCCCCACCCTGGATATTGTTGGTTTGGATATTGTTGGACCTGTTATACAGCCAAAGCTGACAATAGCACTGCTGAGCAAAAATGATAAACCTCACAATAGCACTGCCGAGCAAAATGATATCCATCACACACAAGGAAACAAAGCTGCTCATCTATTGTATAATCAGTACTAACCTGAAATAGAAATGTCAACAAATGAATCAACACAGAGCTGACAGGAAAGCAAACACTGGACTAAGCTAAACAGCTGCATACAAAGAGGCGTGTTTGTGATTTAGACACTGACTGCTAAATGAACAGCATCTTTATAAGCTAGCACAGAGATGGCAGTTTGAAGTCTACAAACTGATGACAACATGTCAAAATGTTCCCAGCCTGTATTATGCAGACCACTCATGATCCTTTATGCTCTGATTTCTGCATTTGACAGCATGATGCTGTTGTCATTGGTTTTGGAAAGCCAGCTCAATACATGGGTTCATGATTGGGATTTGCTAGGAGCATGGTCCCTCATCACTTCAGATTCCATCGTGCAAACTCAGAGATGCATACATACATGCCTGGCTATAGCAATCACTACATTCACATACAAAAATATAACAATATACACATTATAAGCACACCACTGTACTCTTACACAGCAATTTATGGGGAGGCAAAACAGTCTGAATTTATGGCAGGCAAGAACAAGCTATCAAGGGAAACTCATGTATCATTCAACACCATCGTAAAATTTTTAGGAAGGTGGGAAGACAGAGAGGATGAGTGAGAGTCCAATAGAGAAAGGGGGGTGAGAGCTGAAAATAGAATTCAAAATTTAAAAAAAAAAGAAAAAAAGTGGCAGCCTGAAGAGGAGAAAAACAAGAAGAGTGCTGCATGGCAGGTGAGACAAAGGGATGGGAGGGAGAGACTGGTGTGAAAAGTGAAATGAGAAAAAGAATGAGTGACAGGAAGTCCCTGGTGCATTGGATGTGAAAACAAGGAAGGACTCAAACACCCTGCGATAGGCATTGAGTCCCATGATCCTCATGGCCGCAGGACTTCCATGCGCACACACACACACACACGCATTCACACACACACACACACACACACACACATATACACACCTTCAAAGCATCATCTCCACACCTTTCCTCCAGCTCATTCACAAGAGTCATGAACAAACACGCTCCTTTTATCTTGAAGGGAGGTGTGGGGACTGCAGGAAGCCGGAGAGGTGAGAATGGCAATGCTCACCGGGTCAAAGAAGGAAATAAACAATAAAGAAAATCAGCTCAATGGTCCATATGAGGTTAAAGGAAGAGTGCACAATTTCCCTCTCATCTTCAACTCAAATACCCTCGACACTACTTAAGTCTAATTTAAACCAGCCGTCTTTGCGTCACACGACAAAGGGTTTCACGCGATTACAGTATTCACCGCTGTCTGGCTCTGAGCCACGCATTTCAAAATAGCTCCAACCAATATGATGATGAACCAATTATGAGACAAACCCAAATTGCAGCAAGCCTCGACTTGAAAAAATCCTCTAACACTTTGAACAATCACAAGCCCAGTGGAGCATGTTATGAAGTGACATTATTGCAGTCCAGCACAGTAGATGAGGGAGAAAAGGCTTTATTACAATAGAGTAGCGGACTGCCCAGGGAGATGCTGAGGGTGTTGTTGAAGAATACAGAAATGAGGAGATAGAGTGCAACTACCACTCTCTCTGTCTCGGTTGGCAGTGCACTGCCTTCCAACACCCAGCTGTGTTTGTTTGCTGTGAATTAGCAGGCAGCGAGAGTCTCCATGCTCGCTCAATATTACCCACATCGCACCATAATTAGTGAGGAGTGCTCCATTAAAATCATCGTCCAACTACTAAACCATCAAGTGATCATTCCCTTTTAGCATCTGTCAAAACAATTTCTTACCTGTATTCTTCTGTGCCATTCACTGATATCTAGAAGCTATTGGGGGGCATGTAATCACAGGGGCATTAAATTTACATAACATTGCATAAGCTTGCATGTGATTTATATGTTACTTAAATGTAACATGTCAGGGCTTTTAATCCACATAATGCACTGTTATTACAATATTCCCAATGATGGTGACAATTTTCCGTTCAAATTCTATAATTACTGTCCTTCACAACTTCTTTTCTCCTGATCAGCATAATTACTATCATCTTCATTACAACTCTGAACTCCTGACTCCTAGTTAAGACAACCAAAATATTGGAGGTTGTTGATACAAGCCCAACAGGGATTGGAAGGATGAGCATCAGGGTGTGAATCTGGTCAGGTTCAATCTCCACTCCACTCACAACCATGTCACGGATCAAACAGCACAAGGCTCATAGGAGCAGGCAGAGGGCTTCTGAATGCCAAATAGCTACTGCTGTTCAGACAGATGTTAGCAGCACCACCCCTGATATCTGAAAATCCCACCCAACACCTACGACATGAGCCCCTGCTGACAGTCCTCGGCCCCACAACGCAGGAGCTTAATAGCATTACTCAACTTTCTGTATTATCCTTAATAATATTATTAATATTATTATTATTTATTACAAACTTCCTTTCTAGTTACAAAGTGGCTTACAGCCATCGAAACAATAACAGACAGTAAAATAAACAAAGAAATGCCAGACGTTAACAAATGGAATATAACAATAAAACTGGCAACAAGAATAAATTATAAATTAGATGGGAACAAATTATACAAAAACCTATCAGTAAAAATTGTGAAGTGATTTAAAACGTGACAGTGATTTAGCTCATGCTCTAATCATTTCATGTTGATGGATCTACAGTATACTCAGCAATGAGCAAACAGACTTTTAGCTTCATGCTAGGCAGCAGAAGGGGAGGATAGCATTCGATGCACAATACTTCCAGGGGGCTTAGATAACAGAAAGCCAAGCAGGAGGGAAGCTTCAAGATGATTACGCATGAGGACTTTTAAAATAAAACCCGATGCGCTGGTTGCCAAAACTAAAACACCGAAAGCAACACTCACCCAAAATGTCTTGTCTATTAACCTATGAATCATAACCAAAACTGGCATGGGCCCACTCGCAACTGACACGTGAAGCTTCAGGCAAACATTTGTGTTCTTATGAAAGCCGACGCTTTCAAACAGTGCACTATGAAATATCAAAAGTTTTAGACATGTATAGGTCTGTGGTCTGCTTAATGTAAAATAAGCAGAAAATAACTGGCAGGTAAAGCCACTGAGCACCTTTCACCTAATGAGAATTTTTTGTGCACGGCAAATCAGCATACATGAATATATTACGTACAGTATGCATCTATAATAGGGGGTTTCAACTATGAGTTGAAAGCATCCATGCTTATGCAAATGATACTGTATATACATTCTAATCACGTGTTGAGGGAATAGTGTTACGCATGGAAAATAGCGGAGATAAAGAGATCAAGGGAACTCAGGGAGTGGAAACAGATTCTGAGTTACACTATTTCTTTTTTCAGAAGAACAGAATTTATAGCTGTCAAATTTTCATGGTTGTTCTTCACATATACAGTAGTGTATAATATACCTTATGGATGATGAAATGAATGTACTGTATCTGCATTCACTTAATGATTGTGAACAAGATTAGTATTTGTGTTTATGATTTATGTTTTGTCAAAGCAAAATGCATCATCAAAAAGTAATGTTTATCATCATGTAAATGACTGTAATTTACCATAGTCCTACTATATCATTCCATACATTAAGCAACACTGTGGTTAATGTGGTTTCACACCAGTGGATGGTTGACATTTTCCCACAGCAAGTGGTCTGGAAACTTAAAAGGCCTTAATTAACATCTTAATGTCACTCAGTGCTACTTACAACTACACTACCATGGCCAATGACCCAGACTGAGAAGCATGCATATGAAAGAAAAATAAGACAGGCAAAAACAAAACCTCCACTGAGACAGAGGTACATCATCTTGTCCATGAGGATGTGGTTGATAATGTCTGGCCTTCACAGGGTCATTAGGCCAATACAATGTCACCCTATCCCAGGCCGGCCCTGCGCTGTGGCTGCTGCAAGGCACTGTCACAGGATGGAAATAAGATCCATTTACAGCAGTGCTCCGGAGAGGACCTCTGGGACTATCCAAGGTGCTGGCAGCAGAACAAGCTCCCTCCACAGCACGAAACTAGGGGTGATTCACTGCTCCATTTACTTTAATGTGGAATATCAAAATGTAACTTCTGATGTTCCAGTGAAGCAAACAATTGGGGACTGTCCCATTTTAGCACAGACCATTTCCCCCCTTGTTCATATACATTCTAAGGGCATAAATGAGTGATCTAAGTGAGGGAGAAGTCTAACTGGTGATTGTAGCAATGCAAATGGTATTATGTAGAGAGCTTGTGGTGCGTGGAGCCAGTTGGAATGAAAAATCCTGCCATCTGTGGACCAATAAGTTTCACAGCAGTGCAATGGTGAGGTGAAACAAGGAGAACTCGGGCCAACATATCAACTTGAATGGCTGACCTGTGTTCCTGAGTAGTACAAGCACAGGAGGAATCAGAAATCAATTAACTTTAAAGGCATGCAAATCTAAGGAAATCAGTCAAGTGAAGTGGCACTCAGCCGTACGGCTCTGTCTGCCTAATGAGTGGTTGCCTCCCTTTAATCAATCACATTTCATACCACATAATCACATGGACATGCCCTCTATCAGAGGTCAGTCAGCTCGCTCTGCCTACTGTTTCCCTACAATGAATGGACATGCGTTGATGCTGTATCAGTGCAGTGTACTGATGCTGTAGCTGCTATGTTGAATGTGAGCATGAAGCTGAACTGATGAAGCTGTTGTGGACATCAGACACTGATGTAACAGGAGCCAATATGTCTCTACAGTATGTCTTCCTTAATCGCTGCCTTGTAACAGAACCTTCTCAATACAACAAGACTGCACATAATATTTGCACACATTTTCATAATATTTGCACACATTTTCCTTTCTCCTGTGTACTCAACTGTCTCTTTTTTCAGTAAATCCACAGCAGGCAATGTTTGTTAAGGCTCTCTGATCATTAAAGCATGTTAGGATGAAAGCAAATGTGATTGGAAGTTATGTCAGTTGGTGAATTATTAGTGATTTATTGGTGGGTGTGTGTGTGTGTGTGTGTGTGTGTGTGTGTGTAAACTCACCAGCTTGCGTTGACACCAACCACAGACGCCACAAAGAGCCACCAGCCAAACAGCACACACTGTCACTGCTAGAGAGACCAGGAACACACTGAGGGACACTGAGCCTGTACACACACACACACACACGCACGCACACACACACACGCACACACACACACACACACACACACACACACACACAGGGAGGCAGAAAGAGAAAAAAATGAGTGATGCTTGTTTGCATACATGCATACATTTTCCCCATTGTGTGCACAATACCCACAAGAGTTTTATGGCAGTTTGCTATAGGGCAATAACTGATTGTAAGCCACAGTAAATCATGCTGTCAAAGGGGCCAACCCCGAAAAAGCCATGTCTTCTCCTTCCACCTTTAATTGAATAGCTAGGGAGTGCTGCCATTTTTACATTCTATCATAAGGAGCTGAGAAATACAATCTCATCACTATCCTCTTCTTGCCAGAGCATTTCAATACCTTTCCAATAAGGGCTGCAGCCAGGCATCACTCAGTTGCACACACATCACTGTCATGGTGTCACAGCTTGTTAACTGACAGGCTGAAAGTGAAGGGAGGGGGAGGCAGAGGAGGGGAGGCTGGGAAGCCTGGGCTGACAATACAAGAGAGCTCATGATTAATGGGTATCACTGGATGCCCAGTGAGAGAGGTGGCTCTGGAAGAGAGTAGTAAAAAAAACATCATGCATCGGTGTGTGTGTGTGTGTGTGTGTGTGTGTGTGTGTGTGTGTGTGTGTATGTGTGTGTGTGTTTGTGTGTGTGAGAATGCACCTGTGCGCCTGCGTCTGTGTACATGCTGTGTATGATATTGACAATAAGTGAATCGACCCTGGTGAACACACTGGGTTTTAGATTGCACTTTTTCCACATTGAAACAATTCAATGGCCTTTGGAGGACAAGGAAATAAAGCTTCAATGAGCGTTGATATTTGCACAGCGGGAAAGATGCTAATGTATTCATATCCGTGATTTGCTTCTGACAATTCTCCATCCTAAATATACAGTGATAAATGGGTGTCAGAATGCATTTTCACCAGCTGATTGACAAACACTGACGAACACCCATGCTTTCTTTTCAATAACTGGGCTTGTCTTCTCCCCCTCACACTGTCTCTTTCCCTTCCTTTGCTTGTCACAACTGGCCTTTTCATCTCACTCCCCCATCATATCTTCCTTTTTATTCTCCACCTCACCATGTCCTCCGGGAATGGCGTAGCTCAAAAAGGAGGAGCAGAAGCGAGTAGACTTGTTTCATATGGAAAACCAGGACGGGATCAACACTGCATTTCACAAACAACCTTCCCACAGCCTCAGGTAGAGTGTGTTGCACTCAACCTGAGACCTGCAGGTCTCTTCACAGATTGTGGACTTTGGGTTAGCCATCTACTGCCAAGGAGACCGTCTGCCTACTAGTGTCAAAAGTCAGCTCCTTCATGAGTATGAGTATGAAACACAACCAGCTCTGACTCCTGAATGACAAACATCTCTATTCAGAGATGTTCAGAAATTGACATAGGCTATATGCTTGGCTACTGTATATTCTTAGAGAGTTCAATAAAGGTGAGTCCATTAGTGAGGAGGACACTGGCAAGGGTAGCGATGAATCTTAAGTATAAGGGAGGCTGAACTGGTCTTAGGTCATGACTGGCTCAGTGATGGATGTTCTGAATTTTGAAGGGCTTGGAGAGCAGCGAGTCAGGTACCTAACAGACATCTGTGGCTGGACAAGACGCATCACTCTGCAGAGCCAGCAGCTGATGTTGGGATGATGTAAGGCCCCACGTCCTGTGTTGTTTCTGAAGGTCGCGAAGGGGGAGGAGGGGCGGGGGAGGGGGGAGGGGGGCAGAGCATGGTTTATGATCTGTGTCAGTCACGAGAGCTCAGGGAGGACGAAAAGCCTCCAAATACAATGCAGAATCGAAAGAGACCATGATACTGCATTCAGTGATGGACAACTCGATGCTCCTTCCCAGTTCCACATTCCATGAAATGTAACATCCTTTGTAA